>NC_074665.1:95357827-95400327 GCF_029448725.1 Salvelinus fontinalis | reverse complement strand
CTCCATACAGACCCTGGTCTGTCTCCCCTGGTCTCCCAGCCACATCACCTTATCCTCTCCATACAGACCCCTGGTCTCCCAGCCACATCACCTTATCCTCTCTATACAGACCCCTGGTCTCCCAGCCACATCACCTTATCCTCTCCATACAGACCCCTGGTCTCCCAGCCACATCACCCTATCCTCTCTATACAGACCCCTGGTCTCCCAGCCACATCACCTTATCCTCTCTATACAGACCCCTGGACTCTCAGCCACATCACCTTATCCTCTCTATACAGACCCCTGGTCTCCCAGCCACATCACCTTATCCTCTCTATACAGACCCCTGGTCTCCCAGCCACATCACCTTATCCTCTCTATACAGACCCCTGGTCTCCCAGCCACATCACCTTATCCTCTGAATACAGACCCCTGGTCTCCCAGCCACATCACCTTATCCTCTCCATACAGACCCCTGGTCTCCCAGCCACATCACCTTATCCTCTCCATACCGACCCCTGGTCTCCCAGCCACATCACCTCATCCTCTCCATACAGACCCCTGGTCTCCCAGCCACATCACCTCATCCTCTCTATACAGACCCCTGGTCTCCCAGCCACATCACCTTATCCTCTCCATACAGACCCCTGGTCTCCCAGCCACATCACCTTATCCTCTCCATACAGACCCCTGGTCTCCCAGCCACATCACCTTATCCTCTCTATACAGACCCCTGGTCTCCCAGCCACATCACCTTATCCTCTCTATACAGACCCCTGGTCTCCCAGCCACATCATCTTATCCTCTCTATACAGACCCCTGGTCTCCCAGCCACATCACCTTATCCTCTCTATACAGACCCCTGGTCTCCCAGCAACATCACCGTATCCTCTATATACAGACCCCTGGTCTCCCAGCCTCATCACCTTATCCTCTCCATACAGACCCCTGGTCACCCAGCCACATCACCTTATCCTCTCCATACAGACCCCTGGTCTCCCAGCCACATCACCTTATCCTCTCTATACAGACCCCTGGTCTCCCAGCCACATCACCTTATCCTCTCTATACAGACCCCTGGTCTCCCAGCCACATCACCTTATCCTCTCTATACAGACCCCTGGTCTCCCAGCCACATCACCTTATCTTCTCTATACAGACCCCTGGTCTCCCAGCCACATCAGCTTATCCTCTCCATACAGACCCCTGGTCTCCCAGCCACATCACCTTATCCTCTCTATACAGACCCCTGTTTCCCAGCCACATCCACATCACCTTATCCTCTCCATACAGACCCCTGGTCAACCAGCCACATCACCATATCCTCTCTATACAGACCCATGGTCTCCCAGCCACATCACCTTATCCTCTCTATACAGACCCCTGGTCTCCCAGCCACATCACCTTATCCTCTCTATACAGACCCCTGGTCTCCCAGCCTCATCGCCTTATCCTCTCTATACAGACCCCTGGTTTCCCAGCCACATCACCTTATCCTCTCTATTCAGACCCCTGGTCTCACAGCCACGACACCCTATCCTCTGAATACAGACCCCTGGTCTCCCAGCCACATCACCTTATCCTCTCTATACAGACCCCTGGTCTCCCAGCCTCATCGCCTTATCCTCTCTATACAGACCCCTGGTTTCCCAGCCACATCACCTTATCCTCTCTATTCAGACCCCTGGTCTCACAGCCACGACACCCTATCTTCTGAATACAGACCCCTGGTCTCCCAGCCACATCACCTTATCCTCTCTATACAGACCCCTGGTCTCCCAGCCACATCGCCTTATCCTCTCTATACAGACCCCTGGTCTCCCAGCCACATCACCTTATCCTCTCTATACAGACCCCTGGTCTCCCAGCCACATCACCTTATCCTCTCCATACAGACCCCTGGTCTCCCAGCCACCTCACCTTATCCTCTCTATACAGACCCCTGGTCTCCCAGCCAACCCTCAGGTCGTATAGTTCAGTACGTGATGGTTCCTGACACATTCACTCCACCGAGGCTCTCTGCATTCAGCTTTAATTGAATCATGTATCACACAGAAGCCATTAGGGTTATTATTTACTGGTGGAGAGCGCTGGGGGTAAATTAGGTTTTGCTCAGTTTTGCGGATGTGTCCAAAATGGCATCCTATTCCCTATGTATTGGACCCCTTTTGACCAGAGTCTTATGGTCCGTTTGGGACACAGCATGGTGCCAACCAGTCAGTCAGTCAGTTGCTTCTTTTGGCTGCGGTGTGGTTGGTACTCACCTAGGATGATACATCTAATAACAGGTCATTTGTTCCATTTGAAAACGAGCTGTCGTTCTGACATGACGACAGGACCTCTTCTCTCTCTCTCTCTCTCTATCTCTCTATCTCTCTCTCTCTCTCTCTCTCTCTGTCTCTCTCTCTCTCTCTCTGTCTCTCTCTCTCTCTCTCTCTCTCTCGCTCTCTCTCTCTTTCTCTCTCGCTCTCTCTCTCTCTCTCTCCCCCTCTCTCTCTCTCTCTCTCTCTCTCTCTCTCTCTCTCTCTCTCTCTCTCGTTCTTTTCTCTCCCTCTGACACACTCCCAGTCAAAAGGAGCATGTATTATGTTCAATCAATCAATGTTCAGTGATTAGACTCTCTCCTCTCTGAAGTGCTTCCTGGATGGCCTCTCACAGCAAGAGTCAAAACATTACCTCATAATTGCCGATCAGGCATCATAACAAGCAGGGCTTCCCCACCGACACCACTTTAGGTGTGTCCCAAACGGCACCCCTATTCCCTATTAAATCTATGGGCCCTGGTCAAAAGAAGTGCTCTATAAAGGGAATAGAGCGCCATTTGTGACACAGCCCGTGAGTCAAACAGAACAGGCCCCCCGACCAACCAACACAGGCAGGACATTGATGGATACTGGAGATTCATATTATATATTGCCATATCCAATTAGACACAGCACATAAACCTGCAGATGTATTGCCCTGTTTCATAATGTCAAACCGCATGGCATTCCAGATATCATATAAAAGACACGATATGAAATGCATTTTAATATTTTCTCTCCCTGTTCTATCTTCTTCTTTGGCATGTCGGTGCAAATGATAACATCCTAAGGGGTTCATTATGGATTTGACACGCCAATAACCAGATTATAATTCAGTTGCTGCTGCAGTATATTCCTGTTGGAGGTCCAGCCCACTGAAAATAAATGGCACAGACTCAGTTGATGAACTAACTAGAGCCAGTACAGTTCAGTACAGTACATACTGACTAACTAGAGCAGTACAGTACAGTACAGTACATACTGACTAACTAGAGCAGTACAGTACAGTACAGTACATACTGACTAACTAGAGCCAGTACAGTACAGTACAGTACAGTTCAGTACAGTACATACTGACTAACTAGAGCAGTACAGTACAGTACAATACATACTGACTAACTAGAGCCAGTACAGTACAGTACAGTACATACTGACTAACCAGAGCAGTACAGTACAGTACAGTACATACTGACTAACTAGAGCCAGTACAGTTCAGTACAGTACAGTACATACTGACTAACTAGAGCCAGTACAGTACAGTACAGTACAGTTCAGTACAGTACATACTGACTAACTAGAGCAGTACAGTACAGTACAATACATACTGACTAACTAGAGCCAGTACAGTACAGTACAGTACATACTGACTAACCAGAGCAGTACAGTACAGTACAGTACATACTGACTAACTAGAGCCAGTACAGTTCAGTACAGTACAGTACATACTGACTAACTAGAGCCAGTACAGTACAGTACAGTACAGTACATACTGACTAACTAGAGCAGTACAGTACAGTACAGTACATACTGACTAACTAGAGCAGTACAGTACAGTACAGTACATACTGACTAACTAGAGCAGTACAGTACAGTACAGTACATACTGACTAACTAGAGCCAGTACAGTTCAGTAGAGTACAGTACATACTGACTAACTAGAGCAGTACAGTACAGTACAGTACATACTGACTAACTAGAGCAGTACAGTACAGTACAGTACAGTACATACTGACTAACTAGAGCAGTACAGTACAGTACAGTACATACTGACTAACTAGAGCAGTACAGTACAGTACTTTACAGTACATACTGACTAACTAGAGCCAGTACAGTACAGTACAGTACAGTACCATACAGTACAGTACAGTACAGTACATACTGACTAACTAGAGCAGTACAGTACAGTACAGTACAGGACAGTACAGTACCATACAGTACAGTACAGTACAGTACATACTGACTAACTAGAGCAGTACAGTACAGTACAGTACATACTGACTAACTAGCGCCAGTACAGTACGGTACAGTACAGTACAGTACATACTGACTAACTAGATCAGTACAGTAGAGTACAGTACATACTGACTAACTAGAGCCAGTACAGTACAGTACAGTACAGTATAGTACAGTACAGTACAGTACAGTACAGTACAGTACATACTGACTATCTAGATCAGTACAGTAGAGTACAGTACATACTGACTAACTAGAGCAGTACAGTAGAGTACATACTGACTAACTAGCGCCAGTACAGTACAGTACAGTACAGTACATACTGACTAACTAGAGCCAGTACAGTACAGTACAGTACATACTGACTAACTAGATTAGTACAGTACAGTACATACTGACTAACTAGATTAGTACAGTACAGTACAGTACAGTACATACGGACTAACTAGATCAGTACAGTACAGTACATACTGACTAAGTAGAGCAGTACAGTACAGTACAGTACATACTGACTAACTAGAGCCAGTACAGTACAGTACAGTACATACTGACTAACTAGAGCAGTACAGTACAGTACATACTGACTAAGTAGAGCAGTACAGTACAGTACAGTACATACTGACTAACTAGAGCCAGTACAGTACAGTACATACTGACTAAATAGAGCAGTACCGTACAGTACATACTGACTAACTAGAGCAGTACAGTACAGTACATACTGACTAACTAGAGCAGTACCGTACAGTACATACTGACTAACTAGAGCCAGTACAGTACAGTACAGTACATACTGACTAACTAGAGCCAGTACAGTACAGTACATACTGACTAACTAGAGCAGTACCGTACAGTACATACTGACTAACTAGAGCAGTACAGTACAGTACAGTACATACTGACTAACTAGAGCAGTACAGTACCGTACAGTACATACTGACTAACTAGAGCCAGTACAGTACCGTACAGTACATACTGACTAACTAGAGCAGTACAGTACATACTGACTAACTAGAGCCAGTACAGTACAGTACAGTACATACTGACTAACTAGAGCAGTACAGTACAGTACATACTGACTAAGTAGAGCAGTACAGTGCAGTACATACTGACTAACTAGAGCCAGTACAGTACAGTACAGTACATACTGACTAAGTAGAGCAGTACAGTACAGTACAGTACAGTACATACTGACTAACTAGAGCAGAGCAGTACAGTACAGTACAGTACAGTACATACTGAATCATGAAATATATGGATGGTATATATACAATACATGATGCTTTGGTTTGCATTACGAAACAGAATGCAGAAAATGTCCATTGACCTGTCATTCATATGTCTCTGACCCTGTGTCTGTGTTGTCACATAGATGATCTGTCATTCATATGTCTCTGACCCTGTGTCTGTGTTGTCACATAGATGATCTGTCATTCATATGTCTCTGACCCTGTGTCTGTGTTGTCACATAGATGACCTGTCATTCATATGTCTCTGACCCTGTGTCTGTGTTGTCACATAGATGACTTGTCATTCATATGTCTCTGACCCTGTGTCTGTGTTGTCACATAGATGACCTGTCATTCATATGTCTCTGACCCTGTGTCTGTGTTGTCACATAGATGATCTGTCATTCATATGTCTCTGACCCTGTGTCTGTGTTGTCACATAGATGACCTGTCATTCATATGTCTCTGACCCTGTGTCTGTGTTGTCACATAGATGACCTGTCATTCATATGTCTCTGACCCTGTGTCTGTGTTGTCACATAGATGATCTGTCATTCATATGTCTCTGACCCTGTGTCTGTGTTGTCACATAGATGACCTGTCATTCATATGTCTCTGACCCTGTGTCTGTGTTGTCACATAGATGACCTGTCATTCATATGTCTCTGACCCTGTGTCTGTGTTGTCACATAGATGACCTGTCATTCATATGTCTCTGACCCTGTGTCTGTGTTGTCACATAGCTGACCTGTCATTCGTATGGCTCTGACCCTGTGTCTGTGTTGTCACATAGATGCCATATATTGCAAGTTTTGAGGAAAAATCGATTGAATTAGCAAAATGGACCAACGGTGATGAGGAGAGCTCTTAAGTACGCTTCCAACTTTTCTACTGTCTGTTCTGCTGACTCAGTAGAAATCAGAATTACATTTGGGTAAGTCCAAAATGGCTCCCTATTCACTATATAGTGCTGTACTTTTGACCAGACTCCAGAGCCCTACATAGAGCATAGGTTGTCATTTTGGACACAGCCCTAGTGATTTTGTAAAGTGAGCTAAAAGGCAGAATGGATAATTAGATTTTTGTACAAATGAATTAAACATCGTAGCTAGCTGCCAGTCGGCCCATTATGAATACAGGAACTGTAAATCATCATTTCAACACGTTGCATTATGTTATTACTCCTGAATTATACTACGGGTCCTATTCCTTATATAGTGCACTACTTTTGACCTGGGCCATTAGAGATCTGGTCAAAAGTAGTGCACCATGTAGGGTATAGGGTATAATTTAGGACTCAGCCTATTTTTGCTTGTTTAGAATTGGATTATTTGTCAAATCTTTAGTATTTTTATTTATTACATTTTTTATTTAACTTTTATTTAACTAGGAAAGTCAGTTAAGAACAAATTCTTATTTTACAATGACGGCCTACCAAAAAGCAAAAGACATCCTACGGGGACGGGGTCCTGGGATTAAAAAATAAATTAAATAAATAAATAAAAACATATAAATATAGGACAAAACACACATCACCACAAGAGAGACAACACAACACAGAGACCTAAGACAACAACACAGCATGGCAGCAACACATGACAACACAGCATGGTAGCAACACAACATGACAACAACATGGTAGCAACACAACATGACAACAACATGGTAGCAACACAACATGACAACAACATGGTAGCAACACACATGACAACACAGCATGGTAGCAACACAACATGACAACACAGCATGGTAGCAACACAACATGACAACACAGCATGGTAGCAACACAACATGACAACACAGCATGGTAGCAACACAACATGACAACAACATGATAGCAACACAACATGACAACACAGCATGGTAGCAACACAACATGACAACAACATGGTAGCAACACAACATGGTAGAAGCACAAAACATGGTACAAACATTATTGTTATTTGAAACATTTAAGACTTTTTTTTTTACTGGAGCAAAGTTCAACCCACATAAAAACACGTATTTACATACCTTGTAAGCAAATATTTTACCACAAAACAAATGCTTATTTTTGCAATTTGTTTTAACTATCCATTTAACTATTGTCATTATCAGTAAAAATAGTGGGATAGTAAAATATATAGATACATAGATATTCTCTGCATCATTAGATCTCCCCCTGTATCTTCTCCTCAGTCTTATTGTTCTGAGGAGCAGAGACAGTGACAGGTGCTTTTCTCTAATGCCATGCTGGTGAGAACCAATCAGATCGCCCCATCTCTGTTCTGTTTTTTTTCTATGGGATGTTGTTGTCATCTGGCAAGCTGAAGGAAGTAAAAATTAGGTTTGATTGACAGCTGCATCCAGGTTCACACTTTATTGGTTTCTGCAGTGAAACAAAGAAAGAGCCAGATATGCCAATTTAGACAGGGGAGTGACAAAAAAAGTTTCCATCTAAATGGAATAATTTTACTACTGGGAATTCTCCGTTGGGGGAAAGGAAGGAGTCAAGTGATTTTTTTTCTCCCCTCTCCTTTAACAAGAAGCTGTGAATGACAAACATCTAGGACAGTTAGAGGCTGACAGAACATCAGATTTGGATGCTTCACAGAGACCCATGAGAGAAACAACCGCTAGGCAGAGGGAGAAAGAGATAAATTGAATTACAATGGAAAGGGAAAAGTGGCTCCTTTAGGACTGTGTCTGAGTGAGGGAATAAGAGTGAGGGAGAAGAGTGAGGGAGAAAGAGTGAGTGAGAGAGAGAGAGTGACAGAGAGAGAAACTGAATTACAATGGAAAAGGAAAAGTGGTTCCTTTAGGACTGTGTCTGAGTGAGGGAACAAGAGTGAGGGAGAAAAGGGAGGGAGAGAGGGTGAGGGAGAGAGAGAGTGCACTGTGCATTAGCCAACTATTCAACTCTTAGCCTGAATATATATGTTTAAAAGGGCGAGAGAGAACTCTGATTTTGCATTTGAAAAAAGACTTGCTAAAGTGCTAGAATTCAGCACTTTGACATGTCCCTCTGTCAACCGTGTGTCCCTTCTAGGAAGACTTGAATTAACACTCTTAACCCCTACATTTCTCCTTCATTGTAAAGCCCTAGGTATTTTTTTTGCTTTGACAAAGTCATTTCTGAAGATTATACTTTCTTTAATGTGATTTGTGATTTATTTACGTCTGTCCCTCGTTTTAATGTCACGACTTCCGCCGAAGTTGGCTCCCCTGCCTGTTCGGGCGGTGCTCGGTGGTCGTCATCACCGTCCTACTAGCCGCCACCGATCCCTTTTTCGTTTGTCTGTTTGTTTTGTCTGATTAGTTGCACCTGTTGTTTTTGTTTCGTAATGAGCTTCCCTATATTTAGGAGTTTGACCCGCCCTTGTTTTGTGCGGGATTGTCTTCTGGTTACGTGCGTGTGTTTTGCAAGTGTTTCTCTGCACGCCGTATGTTCGGGCTTATCATTTTTTGTGAAGTAGTAAAAAGGAATATTTTTCCTAAGCGGCTCTCTCTCTGCGTCTGATTCTTTCACCCACCTAGTCCCGCGTGACATTTAAAGTCTATCCTGTTACTTGAACTGAACTCTCATTTTAATATGGTGAAACTAGACATTTTTAAATATGTTTTTTAAAAGAAACATTGAACATCTATTAGTCAAACCATAGTGTAAAATACTAGAAATACTCACAGATAGACAGATACTCATATATAGACAGATACTCACAGATAGACAGATACTCATAGATAGACAGGCTAGAAATACTCACAGATAGACAGATACTCATAGATAGACAGGCTAGAAATACTCACAGATAGACAGATACTCATAGATAGACAGGCTAGAAATACTCACAGATAGACAGATACTCATAGATAGACAGGCTAGAAATACTCACAGATAGACAGATACTCATAGATAGACAGGCTAGAAATACTCACAGATAGACAGATACTCATAGATAGACAGGCTAGAAATACTCACAGATTGACAGATACTCATAGATAGACAGGCTAGAAATACTCACAGATAGACAGATACTCATATATAGACAGATACTCACAGATAGACAGATAGTCATAGATAGACAGGCTAGAAATACTCACAGATAGACAGATACTCATAGATAGACAGGCTAGAAATACTCACAGATAGACAGATACTCATAGATAGACAGGCTAGAAATACTCACAGATAGACAGATACTCATAGATAGACAGGCTAGAAATACCCACAGAGAGACAGATACTCACAGAGAGACAGATACTCATAGATAGACAGGCTAGAAATACTCACAGATAGACACATCCGATCTCCCCTGTGACAAATGGGAGTTATGGCTGATTTAAGATGACATATGGTAAGTACTTCAGTAGATACGAAGTGTGTCATCATGGAGTCACTACAGGAGGTATGATAAGAAGTGTGTCATCATGGAGTCACTACAGGAGGTATAACTGTATGTGATAAGAAGTGTGTCATCATGGAGTCACTACAGGAGGTATAACTGTATGTGATAAGAAGTGTGTCATCATGGAGTCACTACAGGAGGTATAACTGTATGTGATAAGAAGTGTCATCATGGAGTCACTACAGGAGGTATAACTGTATGTGATAAGAAGTGTGTCATCATGGAGTCACTACAGGAGGTATAACTGTATGTGATAAGAAGTGTGTCATCATGGAGTCACTACAGGAGGAATAACTGTATGTGATAAGAAGTGTCATCATGAAGTCACTACAGGAGGTATAACTGTATGTGATAAGAAGTTTGTCATCATGGAAGAAAGAATTTATTCAATTCCAATGCTGAAATATTTAAAATTTAGGTTGACGCAAATCCACCAATCAGCAGTTTTCTCTTGTCCACATCGGTTGAGGAGGGACTTGGGTGAATGGTGAGCTCATATAATCATGGTGTATTCTCTCAGAGAAGCTAATATCATATTACCATGGTGTATTCTCTCAGAAAGGCTAATATCATATTACCATGGTGTATTCTCTCAGAGAAGCTAATATCATATTACCATGGTCTATTCTCTCAGAGAAGCTAATACCGTATTACCATGGTGTATTCTCTCTGAGAAGCTAATATCATATTACCATGGTGTATTCTCTTAGAGAAGCTAATATCATATTACCATGGTGTATTCTCTTAGAGAAGCTAATATCATATTACCATGGTGTATTCTCTCAGAGAAGCTAATATCATATTACCATGGTGTATTCTCTCAGAGAAGCTAATATCACATTACCATGGTGTATTCTCTTATAGAAGCTAATATCATATTACCATGGTGTATTCTCTTAGAGAAGCTAATATCACATTACCATGGTGTATTCTCTCAGAGAAGCTAACGCCCCAGTCAATGTTCCTGAAGGTACAGTATGTAAAACATATCGTACTGACTTCCTACGTAATCCCATGTACACCACTGAATTCCTTAATCAAATGGTAGCCTAAAATGCAAATCAGTACAATTTCTATTCATTCAATTATGATGTAAATAAATCCTCCTGAATGGAATAAAGTGGTGGGATGAAGGAGGGATTAAGGAGAGAGAGAAAGAGTAAAATGGCCTCTAAGAGGGATTTCCAGCATTAAGGCACTCTCTCTCTCTCTCTCTTTCTCTCTCTCTCTCTCTCTCTCTCTCTCTCTCTCTCTCTCTCTCTCTCTCTCTCTCTCTCTCTCTCTCTCTCTCTCTCTCTCTCTCCCTCTCTCTGTCTCCCCTTCTCTCTCTCTCTCTCTCTCTCTCTCTCTCTCTCTCTCTCTCTCTCTCTCTCTCCCCTTCTCTCTCTCTCTCTCCCCTTCTCTCTCTCTCTCTCTCTCTCTCTCTCTCTCTCTCTTTCTCTCTGTAACTTAACACTAATTGAATTCAGCGACATTGGTTAGAAATAATAATTCTGCTTTACAAAGCCATAGTGAGGTTAAACATTTTATGTGTTCAGTGATCCTCATCGTGAAGAAAACATTTAGAAGGCATTCTTATAACTGCAGCCCTCCCTCCCAATGTACAATATGGTCTTATCCCCCTTCTCAGAGGAAATACATTTATCTGAAAATGTTACAATTCCATGTTCTGTGAATTCAGTAAATGATTCCATTTTATTTAGTCAGCTTAGATAACTCTTAAATGTAACTAAATGTAATCGAAAATGTAATCTCGGTGATTCCCCCCCCAAAGTCATTATTTATCATGAGAGGTCCATAAACAATATCTAGTTGTGCTTCATACTCCAAGAAAGGTTCAAATCTTACCTTTCTGATAAAAAATAGTTATCATTTGCAGAGGTGTTGTCACTTTGAGGACACAAGCTCAAGCACACAGGACAAATATGGTACAAATATGAAAACAGGAAATACTTGATGATGTATTTCCTATTCAACAAAACTGTATGAATCAGGCTTGAAATTACTTATATATTTTTCTGAATATAGTGTAATCAATCTATGAAATGACTGTATATTTGTATATTTAGTGTTCGAACATTTTTTGCATATTTTTTAAAAGTCTCTTTTGATCAAAACATCTGTCCCCATCGCTGTGAATGTCTCACAGAGCTCTCGCATGGCTTCCTGAACTCGTTAGGAACTCACCTTTCATCTCAGCATCTCAAAACTACTACAGAAAGTAGTGTTTTTTTAAAATCAATTCATTATTTTAGATTACCGGCTATAAATCCATCTCTGAATGTGCTACAGCGGGGAAACCATTCTCTCCTGCTACGTTATGATATAAGGATTGTTAGTGGCTGTGACGCAGGATTCAGCCAGGAGTTGATGGACAGTCGGTAGAGCGAATGAAATGGTAGGAAGGACATCCCGGCATCAAGTGGTGTCAGATTTCACATCCTGCTTCACACAGGCAGAGGAGACATAATCAGGACAACCGCTCAATGCCATTTCCATCGACGGTGTCCACAGACCCATTTAGACCTGAGCATGTCATTCGGAACCGCTGTGTACCATTTTTTTGGGGGGACAGAATTGGCACAATGATTAAGGCCATGTGACTTGTAGTTCTATAGATCATCAGAATCCTAGTTAGTTCTCTGACACTTGGCATGTACGGTGTCAGGCATGTCCTCCCGGGTGGCGCAGTGGTCTAGAGCCCTGCATCGCAGTGCTAGCTGCGCCACCAGAGTCTCTGGGTTTGCGCCCAGGCTGGGCTGGGTTCGCGCCCAGGCTCTGTCGCAGCCGGCCGCAACCGGGAGGTCCGTGGGGCGATGCACAATTGGCATAGCGTTGTCCGGGTTAGGGAGGGTTTGGCCGGTAGGGATATCCTTGTCTCAGTATGTAAAATGTAATAAAAATGTATGCACTCTACTGTAAGTCGCTCTGGATAAGAGCGTCTGCTAAATGACTAAAATGTAAATGTAATGTACACTGAGGGAGAGACCTCTACTGTACTCTACTCTACTCCGCTCTACTCTGCTCTAGTTGCACAATACTAATTGTCAACCACAACCTGCATGTATGATTGCTTGGGGAATTATAGAGCAGTTTTTTTCATGTCCCAAGTGTAATATAAATGTGAGTTGTTTCTTTTCTGAGGAGCAGAAGTTTAGATGCAATCCTAGATAGCAGTTATGTCCTACTGTGTTGGTCTCATTGAGAGTTAACACAAGATATAAGCCGGTATCTCTCTTTCTACTTTCTCAGTGTGTGTGTGTGTGTGTGTGTGTGTGTGTGTGTGTGTGTGTGTGTGTGTGTGTGTGTGTGTGTGTGTGTGTGTGTGTGTGTGTGTGTGTGTGTGTGTGTGTGTGTGTGTGTGTGTGTGTGTGTGTGTGTGTGTGTGTGTGTGTGTGTCTGTGTGTGTGTGTGTGTGTGTCCATGACAGGAACGTAGTACCATGCTCTACCATGACTTAGAAGAGTTTAGACACTTTATTATTGAACTGTACCAGCGAGACTCCAGTGGATGAGAGGCATAATACGGATGATCAGAGATGTACATATTATTTGACTGTATTTACAGAGTGAAAGTCAGTGTTTTCACATTATACACAAATTATTCTACAAATAAATCAACAGTTTGTAAATAACATAACATTAAATAAATTCAATCACCTTCCTATGGGTTTTACAGCTAAATATGCATAATAATGACGACCTTCTCTGCTCTGCATAGAATTGATACATGTCCTTTCATAATGGACAATTTGTGTGTTTTTTCCCCCTATAATACTGCTCTCACAATGCAGACGTATGCAGGCTGTAGATAGAAAAACAAGAACTAAAGTCTTTGGCAAATGTGGTAAAAATACATTCACTTGACAGTTAAACGATGTAAGGTAATGTTCGATCGCGTTTTCTTCCATTCTTCCAGCCAGGTCAGTGTTACCGATGTGATTTCAAGACAAACCAACTGGATAAGTCACATGATGTCTTACGACAAAACAAAAAACAAACAAATATAGGAAGTTGAAACCTTGATGAAGAAAAGAAAAAACCTGCAGATGATTAAGGCATTAACTGAAATCTTTGCCTTCGCTTTCGGTTGAAACTTTTGTCGACACGTCATTATGTGATGACGGCCACATCAGAATGAACTTACTATACTAAACTATACTATGTCCGTGTATCAAATGGCACCCTATTCCCTACGTAGCGGACTACTTCTGGTCAAAAGTAGTGCACTATAAAGGGAATAGGGTGCCATTCAGGATGCAAGCAATAACCATCATACTTGACTATTAATGATTAAATTAGTTTAGTCACAGAAAATAGGTTAATTGATCAAATGTTATACTATATCTTAATGCCAAAGACTTGGGTTCAAACTTAAAAAGTTAGCTAGCTAACTTCACGGGTTGAGTATGTGTGGATAGTAGGCGTACTACGTAAGGTAGAGACAAACTGGGTGAATTGCAGTAGTGTTACTGAATCGTCTCCAGACATAATGCTACTGGGAAGTGAATGAAATGTTAAACAGAGCTCCATAATGCTACTGGGAAGTGAATGAAATGGTCAACAGAACTCCATAATGCTACTGGGAAGTGAATGAAATGGTCAACAGAACTCCATAATGCTACTGGGAAGTGAATGAAATGGTCAACAGAACTCCATAATGCTACTGGGAAGTGAATGAAATGGTCAACAGAACTCCATAATGCTACTGGGAAGTGAATGAAATGGTCAACATGACTCCATAATGCTACTGGGAAGTGAATGAAATGGTCAACAGAGCTCCATAATGCTACTGGGAAGTGAATGAAATGGTCAACAGAACTCCATAATGCTACTGGGAAGTGAATGAAATGGTCAACAGAACTCCATAATGCTACTGGGAAGTGAATGAAATGGTCAACAGAACTCCATAATGCTACTGGGAAGTGAATGAAATGGTCAACAGAACTCCATAATGCTACTGGGAAGTGAATGAAATGGTCAACAGAACTCCATAATGCTACTGGGAAGTGAATGAAATGGTCAACAGAACTCCATAATGCTACTGGGAAGTGAATGAAATGGTCAACAGAACTCCATAATGCTACTGGGAAGTGAATGAAATGGTCAACATGACTCCATAATGCTACTGGGAAGTGAATGAAATGGTCAACAGAGCTCCATAATGCTACTGGGAAGTGAATGAAATGGTCAACAGAACTCCATAATGCTACTGGGAAGTGAATGAAATGGTCAACAGAGCTCCATAATGCTACTGGGAAGTGAATGAAATGGTCAACAGAACTCCATAATGCTACTGGGAAGTGAATGAAATGGTCAACAGAACTCCATAATGCTACTGGGAAGTGAATGAAATGGTGAACAGGAAGCAGGAAGCAGCGACATCTGAAGGGCCTTTTCCAGACCAAAAGGTTATGATGAAGTGATGGTTCTACGTTTCTTCTTCCTTTGAACGGTTCTTCAAAGATAATAACATACTGTAAAACAAGACAAATAGGCATCCGGGTTCAAACGCCTGCATAATAGCGCTCCCAGTGTGTCCAACCTCCAGGTCAAAGTCTGCATAATAACGCTCCCAAGTGTGTCAAAACTCAAAAATAGTGCAAAATTAAAAACAAATACAAAATAGATTCTGCCTGATTATTTCTAGTATCCTGACAAATAAAAATGACAACAACAGAAAGTCAAGCATAATATCTGCAATTAATTATTGATGTCAATAACAATTATAAAAACAAAATAAAAAAATCTTTAAGAATATATTTACTATTTTTTTTTTTTTTTTTTTTTATCTTGTAAATGAAAAGACCACGGTATGTCACGATGTCCTTCTCATTTCTTAATTCTGCCTTTTCTTTTTTCTTGTCTTTTTTTCCCCGTTTGATTGTGTATCACAGAGAACACCGCCTTATATTCTGCTCCTGGCATCATCATTAAAAGAAGCAACTGATTCATTTAATCATGCTGAACGTTTGGTTGGTTACAAAATGACGGTACGTTTGTTTTGTAATAGAGGAGTAGAACCAAGCTGCGGCAGCCTTAGTCGCATCGACGCCAATGTCTTTAGCATGGATCTCATTGCACTGCCCTTTGAGTAGAAGGTTCAGACCGATGCAGAAGGAAGGGAACAGCAGCCTGCTACTATACTGTACTGGACTCTCAGCTCAGGACGGGTTCCTCCGTCAGCCGACAGATCAGTCAAGTGAAGGAACGTTCAGTACTATACTGTACTGGACTCTCAGCTCAGGACGGGTTCCTCCGTCAGCCGACAGATCAGTCAAGTGAAGGAACGTTCAGTACTATACTGTACTGGACTCTCAGCTCAGGACGGGTTCCTCCGTCAGCCCACAGATCAGTCAAGTGAAGGAACGTTCAGTACTATACTGTACTGGACTCTCAGCTCAGGACGGGTTCCTCCGTCAGCCCACAGATCAGTCAAGTGAAGGAACGCTTTCATCCACGAAAGAGGAAAAACAAACAGAGGACCGTTACAAAAAAGGAAAAGATACAAATTCCTCGTCATTTTCAAAACTTTTAGTTTTTCTTTTTTTTTTTAAACCTCAGTAACCTCAGTAGTATCACGTATATATAGTCTTTCAAAGTCTCTAGTGGTAATGTACAGTCACACAGATCAGAACAAAGAATTTTACATTTTTCACTACTTTGAAGGTATCCAAATTCATGGTTGATGGGAAGTTGTCTGCGTGGTATCCCGAACGATCAGGTATTTTTCTGTTGTGTGTAGTAGTGTGGTATCCAGGAGGACAGTTCTTTTTCTGTTGTGTGTAGTAGTGTGGTATCCCGAACGATCAGTTCTTCTTCTGTTGTGTGTAGTAGTGTGGTATACAGGAAATGGAGCTGCCTGTTAGCTGTCTTAACGGTATCCCCTCATGCCCTCTGTTCACACCGGGGCAACATGGACGCTGCCGAAGCCGTGGTTGTAGTCGTGGTGTAGGTGGTGGTGGTGGTGGTTGATTTGGTTTCCATGGTAACTAGTGGCGGTCATATGCCGTGGCAGCAGTAGGTGGTCCGGAACCTCTGGATGTGGCACTATAATAATAAGGGGAACCTGGAAGGTTAACAGAAGAAATGGACCGTTGGAAACAACATCCACCATAACCCACAAAACCACTGTAATTATGTCTCCTGTTGTCTTCTCAATAACTGATATCTTAACGGTTGTATCCGTTAGCTGTCGTAAATTCATTATAACGGCCAAGTCTAAGACAATAAAAAAGGATTCCAATGCATTTATTTTTTATTTTTGTATAATTTAAGGGATATGTTAAAAAATCTAAAATAAGACTCTAGTTGTTGTGATAAGACTCCAGTCAGTCAAACTCACTTAGTAACGCTGGGTTGCTGAACCGCCAAGCCTCGTTGTAGGTTGTGTACTGTGGATGACTGTAAGGGTTTCCTGTAAACTCACTCCCTGTAAAAACAAACAAAACAATTAGCATTTTTAAAGTCCCATTCCATGATCTTGTGAAACTCTTTCACTTGCTAGCCATTTCCCGTCATACATTACATACGGGGTCATTTAATAGTCATTTATGTGAGACGAGTCAACCAAGTTATTTAGTTCTTATTACTTCTCTCCATTTCATTTTAATGATGCAAGACTGAACCATCTGAAGAAAATCTGACAGTTGTGGTCTTCCACACCTGTTGTCATAGTATCTACTGTCCTGTACCTCGTAACACCTGCTGTCATTGTATCTACTGTCCTGTACCTCTTAACACCCGCTGACATAGTATCTACTGTCCTGTACCTCTTAACACCCGCTGACATAGTATCTACTGTCCTGTACCTCTTAACACCTGCTGTCATAGTATCTACTGTCCTGTACCTCTTAACACCTGCTGGCATAGTATCTACTGTCCTGTACCTCTTAACACCTGCTGTCATAGTATCTACTGTCCTGTACCTCTTAACACCTGTTGTCATAGTATCTACTGTCCTGTACCTCTTAACACCTGTTGTCATAGTATCTACTGTCCTGTACCTCTTAACACCTGCTGTCATTGTATCTACTGTCCTGTACCTCTTAACACCTGCTGTCATAGTTTCTACTGTCCTGTACCTCTTAACACCCGCTGTCATAGTATCTACTGTCCTGTACCTCTTAACACCTGCTGACATAGTATCTACTGTCCTGTACCTCTTAACACCTGCTGTCATAGTATCTACTGTCCTGTACCTCTTAACACCTGCTGGCATAGTATCTACTGTCCTGTACCTCTTAACACCTGCTGTCATAGTATCTACTGTCCTGTACCTCTTAACACCTGCTGTCATAGTATCTACTGTCCTGTACCTCTTAACACCTGCTGTCATTGTATCTACTGTCCTGTACCTCTTAACACCTGCTGTCATTGTATCTACTGTCCTGTACCTCTTAACACCTGCTGTCATAGTATCTACTGTCCTGTACCTCTTAACACCCGCTGTCATAGTATCTACTGTCCTGTACCTCTTAACACCTGCTGTCATAGTTTCTACTGTCCTGTACCTCTTAACACCCGCTGTCATAGTATCTACTGTCCTGTACCTCTTAACACCTGCTGACATAGTATCTACTGTCCTGTACCTCTTAACACCTGCTGTCATTGTATCTACTGTCCTGTACCTCTTAACACCTGCTGACATAGTATCTACTGTCCTGTACCTCTTAACACCTGCTGTCATTGTATCTACTGTCCTGTACCTCTTAACACCCGCTGTCATAGTATCTACTGTCCTGTACCTCTTAACACCTGCTGTCATAGTATCTACTGTCCTGTACCTCTTAACACCTGCTGTCATAGTATCTATTGTCCTGTACCTCTAAACACCTGCTGTCATAGTATCTACTGTCCTGTACCTCTTAACACCTGCTGTCATAGTATCTACTGTCCTGTACCTCTTAACACCTGCTGTCATAGTATCTATTGTCCTGTACCTCTAAACACCTGCTGTCATAGTATCTACTGTCCTGTACCTCTTAACACCTGCTGTCATAGTATCTACTGTCCTGTACCTCTTAACACCTGCTGTCATAGTATCTATTGTCCTGTACCTCTTAACACCTGCTGTCATAGTATCTACTGTCCTGTACCTCTAAACACCTGCTGTCATAGTATCTACTGTCCTGTACCTCTTAAGGACCTGCCTCTTTTTTTCAATTTTCGCCTAAATTGACATACTCAAATCTAACTGCCTGTAGCTCAGGCCCTGAAGCAAGGATATGCATATTCCTGATACCATTTAAAAGGAAACACTTTGAGGTTTGTGGAAATGTGAAAGGAATGTAGGAGAATATAACACAATAGATCTGGTATAAGATAATACAAAGAAAAAAAACGTTCTTTTGTATTTTTTTTGTACCATCATCTTTGAAATGCAAGAGAAAGGCTACAATGTATTATTCCAGCCCAGGTGCAATTTAGAGTTTGGCCACTAGATGGCAGCAGTATATGTGCAAAGTTTTAGACTGATTCAATGAACCATTGCATTTCTGTTCAAAATCTTGTATCAAGACTGCCCAAATGTGTCTAATTTGTTTATTAATAACTTTTCATGTTCACAATTGTGCACTCTCCTCAAACAATAACATTGTGTTCTTTCACTGTAATAGCTACTGTAAATTGGAGAGTGCAGTTAGATTAAGAAGAATGTAAGCTTTCTGCCAATATCAGATATATCTATGTCCTGGGAAAAGTTCTTGTTACTTACAACCTCATGCTATTCACATTAGCCTAAGTTAGCTCAACCGTCCCCTGGATGGGACACCAATCCCAAAGAAGGTCTGCTGTCATAGTATATACTGTCCTGTACCTCGTAACACCTGCCGTCATAGTATATACTGTCCTGTACCTCGTAACACCTGCTGACATAGTATCTACTGTCCTGTACCTCCTAACACCTGCTGTCATAGTATCTACTGTCCTGTACCTCGTAACACCTGCTGTCATAGTATCTACTGTCCTGTACCTCTTAACACCTGCTGTCATAGTATCTACTGTCCTGTACCTCTTAACACCTGCTGTCATAGTATCTACTGTCCTGTACCTCTTAACACCTGCTGTCATAGTATCTACTGTCCTGTACCTCTTAACACCTGCTGTCATAGTATCTACTGTCCTGTACCTCTAAACACCCGCTGTCATAGTATCTACTGTCCTGTACCACTAAACACCCGCTGTCATAGTATCTACTGTCCTGTACCACTAAACACCCGCTGTCATAGTATCTACTGTCCTGTACCTCGTAACACCCGCTGTCATAGTATCTACTGTCCTGTACCTCGTAACACCCGCTGTCATAGTATCTACTGTCCTGTACCTCGTAACACCTGCTGTCATAGTATCTACTGTCCTGTACCTCTTAACACCTGCTGACATAGTATCTACTGCCCCGTACCTCTTCTATATTCCACATCATACAACTCTGAAGTATTTGAAATGAACACTGTGATTGTAACACATTTGCATCCTTTCTGATGGTTGAAATTTTACATTTACATTACATTTAAGTCATTTAGCAGACGCTCTTATCCAGAGCGACTTACAAATTGGTGCATTCACCTAATGACATCCAGTGGAACAGCCACTTTACAATAGTGCATCTAGATCTTTTAAGGGGGGGGGGGGGGGGGGGCAGAATGGCATTATAAACTCTTGTTATAGACTTCCTCCGAGGAAAGGAAACCCTTTTCTATAGATCTGAACCCCCAGGTCTAGCTGTGTTGTGCCACAGAATTTCATTGCAGGCAGGAAGTAACTCAGACCATGCCAGTGAGCAATGCTGTTGGTCCAACACGTTCCTTTCTTTTATGAGACAATAAAAGGCCGAGATTTTAACAGTGTTTGGGGCCTGTCACTAAATCTTAGTGTCTGTGGGTCAGATAAATGAAGGGTTTAAAGGAGATCCACAGGCACCCTGTTACTACTGGTGGCTCGTGACTGATGAGAACGACTGAGTGATACAAATATATTTGATAAGACGTGGTGACAAAAACACATTGTGTTCTCCGTCTTCAACCAGATGAACAGACTGTCATAGAAATAATAGATAGCATGTTACATCACAGTGACTTTACACTGTGGAACTACTCATGTAATTACAGTGACTTTACACTGTGGAACTACTCATGTAATAACAGTGACTTTACACTGTGGAACTACTCATGTAATTACAGTGACTTTACACTGTGGAACTACTCATGTAATTACAGTGACTTTACACTGTGGAACTACTCATGTAATTACAGTGACTTTACACTGTGGAACTACTCATGTAATAACAGTGACTTTACACTGTGGAACTACTCATGTAATAACAGTGACTTTACACTGTGGAACTACTCATGTAATTACAGTGACTTTACACTGTGGAACTACTCATGTAATTACAGTGACTTTACACTGTGGAACTACTCATGTAATTACAGTGACTTTACACTGTGGAACTACTCATGTAATTACAGTCACGATACACTGTGGAACTACTCATGTAATTACAGTGACTTTACACTGTGGAACTACTCATGTAATTACAGTCACTTTACACTGTGGAACTACTCATGTAATTACAGTGACTTTACACTGTGGAACTACTCATGTAATTACAGTGACTTTACACTGTGGAACTACTCATGTAATTACAGTGACTTTACACTGTGGAACTACTCATGTATTTACAGTCACGTTACACTGTGGAACCACTCATGTAATTACAGTGACTTTACACTGTGGAACTACTCATGTAATTACCGTGACATTACACTGTGGAACTACTCATGTAATTACAGTGACTTTACACTGTGGAACTACTCATGTAATTACCGTGACATTACACTGTGGAACTACTCATGTAATTACAGTGACTTTACACTGTGGAACTACTCATGTAATTACAGTGACTTTACACTGTGGAACTACTCGTGTAATTACAGTGACTTTACACTGTGGAACTACTCATGTAATTACAGTGACTTTACACTGTGGAACTACTCGTGTAATTACAGTGACTTTACACTGTGGAACTACTCATGTAATTACAGTCACGTTACACTGTGGAACTACTCATGTAATTACAGTGACTTTACACTGTGGAAATACTCATGTAATTACAGTCACTTTACACTGTGGAACTACTCATGTAATTAAAGTCACTTTACACTGTGGAACTACTCATGTAATTACAGTCACGTTACACTGTGGAACTACTCATGTAATTACAGTGACTTTACACTGTGGAACTACTCATGTAATTACAGTGACTTTACACTGTGGAACTACTCATGTAATTACAGTATAAAGAGTCACAATGTACATATCACAAACTAACATAAATACAATATCTTAAGAATGTGACTGGCCAACGTCAAAACCCCATGTGTATTAACCAGAAGAAGACCCCATCTCTGTGTGTTTAATTCATATTCCACAGTAGCAGTTACACTGCCTTCACAAGGGATTCACACACCTTGACTTTTTCCACATTTAGTTGTGTTACAAAGAGTCATTCAAATGGTTTTAATTGTCATTTTTTTGTTAATTATTATCAAAGTAGAAGAAAGATTCTAACATTTGAAAAAAAAAAAAAAAAAAAAAACCCAACAACTCTAATTTACATCATTATTCACACACATTTACACACAATACATGTCAGAATCACCTTTGGCAGCGATTTCAGCTGTGAGTCTTTCTGGGTAAGATTCTAAGAGCTTTCCACACTTGGATTGTACAATATTTGCCCATTATTCTTTTTAAAATTCTTCAAGCTCTGTCCAGTTGGTTGTTTATTATTGCTATAATTAATAACTGTACCATGCTCAAAAGGAAATCCAATGTCAACCAATAGGTGCCCTTCTTTTTCGAACCGTTGGAGAAAAAAAACCTCCCTGGTCTTTGTGGTTGAGGGACCAGAGGGTACAGAAGTGGGGTAGTCATATAAAAATCATGTTAAACACTATTATTGGATACAGAGTCCATGCAATATATTACGTGACTCGTTAAAGCTAATTTTTACTCCTGAACTTATTTAGGTTCTCCTTAACAACGAGGTTGAATACTTATTGACTCATGACATTTCAGCTTCTCATTTTTTATTCATTTGTAAACATTTAAACATAATTCCCCTTTTTGACATTATGAGGTACTGTGTGTATCAGTGACACAAAATCTCAATTTAATCCATTTTAAATTCAGGCTTGTTTCACCTCAAAATGTGGAAAAAGTCAAGGAGTGAGAACACTTTCTGAAGGGACTGTATGTGTTGTTGATACTCTATGCTGAAACTGAAATTAAAATCACCAGTGTGCATTGCATCCAGTGGACAAAACAGTGATCGTACGGATGGACGCGGGAGAGTGGGGGAGAGCGGGGGAGAGCGGGGTGGGGCGGGGGAGAGTGAGGGAGAGCGGGGGAGAGCGGGGGAGAGCGGGGGAGAGCGGGGTGGGGCGGGGGAGAGTGAGGGAGAGCGGGGGAGAGCGGGGTGGAGCGGGGGAGAGTGAGGGAGAGTGGGGGAGAGCGGGGGAGAGCGGGGTGGAGCGGGGGAGAGTGAGGGAGAGTGGGGGAGAGCGGGGGAGAGCGGGTCTGAATCCTGAAGCCATTTGAGCATGCTGTAATCGGTTAATGATTTTCTAACACAGCTGTGCACTCGATTGGATTTCCTTTCCGCATGGGTTGATCAGCTCAAAGAAAAATGGCGGTGCGTGCTGCTGTGTTGGGTTGGGGTATACGGGCACAGGGAGGGGGAATACCAGGAAACAACCAGTGAATCAGTGCCGTAACCAGAATGCATCCTGTCCCATCCCGTCTCGCCCCAGTGTCTGGTTGGTGTGTTCTGGCAGTGAAACACTAGCCCTGGCACAGCCAGACCCTCCTTAGAGAGATAGGGATTTTAAATATTGACTGGCCTCCCATGCCTCTGTGTTGTGACCCTTCACTGTTTGTTGTGAACCTGAACTGCAGGTTAAGTAGAGGGGGAAAGGGAGGTGCCCTGACCACAGAGGAGGCCGAGTGGATGACTGGGAGGGAGACGGAGGAGAGGAGATCGCTAGCTGTTTATCGACGGCTCCTGGGAATGCCTCATGCACTGTATACACCACAGAGAGATAATGAGTTAAGATACTGGAGTGGAACTGAGAGGACATGTCTTTTAACCATGTCCCTGTCTCTGTCCTTTAACCATGTCTCTGTCTGTCTCTGTCCTTTAACCATGTCTCTGTCTGTCTCTGTCCTTTAACCATGTCTCTGTCTCTGTCCTTTAACCATGTCTCTGTCTGTCTCTGTCCTTTAACCATGTCTCTGTCTGTCTCTGTCCTTTAACCATGTCTCTGTCCTTTAACCATGTCTCTGTCTGTCTCTGTCCTTTAACCATGTCTCTGTCTGTCTCTGTCCTTTAACCATGTCTCTGTCTGTCTCGGTCCTTTAACCATGTCCCTGTCTCTGTCCTTTAACCATGTCCATGTCTCTGTCCTTTAACCATGTCTCTGTCTGTCTCTGTCCTTTAACCATGACCCTGTCTCTGTCCTTTAACCATGTCTCTGTCTGTCTCTGTCCTTTAACCATGTCTCTGTCCTTTAACCATGTCTCTGTCTGTCTCTGTCCTTTAACCATGTCTCTGTCTGTCTCTGTCCTTTAACCATGTCTCTGTCTCTGTCCTTTAACCATGTCTCTGTCCTTTAACCATGTCTCTGTCCTTTAACCATGACCCTGTCTCTGTCCTTTAACCATGTCCCTGTCTGTCTCTGTCCTTTAACCATGTCCCTGTCTCTGTCCTTTAACCATGTCCCTGTCTGTCTCTGTCCTTTAACCATGACCCTGTCTCTGTCCTTTAACCATGTCCCTGTCTGTCTCTGTCCTTTAACCATGTCCCTGTCTCTGTCCTTTAACCATGTCCCTGTCTGTCTCTGTCCTTTAACCATGACCCTGTCTCTGTCCTTTAACCATGTCCCTGTCTGTCTCTGTCCTTTAACCATGTCCCTGTCTCTGTCCTTTAACCATGTCCCTGTCTGTCTCTGTCCTTTAACCATGACCCTGTCTCTGTCCTTTAACCATGTCCCTGTCTGTCTCTGTCCTTTAACCATGTTCCTGTCTCTGTCCTTTAACCATGTCCCTGTCTGTCTCTGTCCTTTAACCATGACCCTGTCTCTGTCCTTTAACCATGTCCCTGTCTGTCTCTGTCCTTTAACCATGACCCTGTCTCTGTCCTTTAACCATGTCTCTGTCCTTTAACCATGTCTCTGTCCTTTAACCATGTCCCTGTCTGTCTCTGTCCTTTAACCATGTCCCTGTCTCTGTCCTTTAACCATGTCCCTGTCTGTCTCTGTCCTTTAACCATGTCCCTGTCTCTGTCCTTTAACCATGTCCCTGTCTGTCTCTGTCCTTTAACCATGACCCTGTCTCTGTCCTTTAACCATGTCCCTGTCTGTCTCTGGCCTTTAACCATGTCCCTGTCTGTCTCTCAGTTATCCAGCAGGACCAGTTTCTTGATAGCCTACATGTAATCATGTGTGCCACTCTACAGGTCATTGCTTTATTTGAGAGACAGTTAATACAATCTTGAAATGAAAATAACATGTTAAACTAAAATGTAATATCTACAAAAAGTAGACTCACCAGGAACCATTCCGGCCAGTGTTGAGGTGGGGTAGCTGCCTTGGCCGGTGGGGGGTACGTGAGGGGGATAACCCGGTAGGGTTGTGTTGGCCATGTCTCGACCTGGAGAGAGAGAGAGAACACACACAATCAATAGATGGTCCTTCAAGACAAAATACTAAACCACCCCTTAGAAACAGGACCAAACCTTACCTCTTAGAGGTTAGAAACAGGACTAAACCATACCTCTTAGAGGATAGAAACAGGACCAAACCATACCTCTTAGAGGTTAGAAACAGGACTAAACCATACCTCTTAGAGGATAGAAACAGGACCAAACCATACCTCTTAGAGGTTAGAAACAGGACTAAACCATACCTCTTAGAGGATAGAAACAGGACTAAACCATACCTCTTAGAGGTTAGAAACAGGACTAAACCACCCCTTAGAAACAGGACTAAACCATACTTCTTAGAGGTTAGAAACAGGACTAAACCATACTTCTTAGAGGTTAGAAACAGGACTAAACCATACCTCTTAGAGGTTAGAAACAGGACTAAACCACCCCTTAGAAACGGGACTAAACCATACCTCTTAGAGGTTAGAAACAGGACTAAACCATACCTCTTAGAGGTTAGAAACAGGACCAAACCATACCTCTTAGAGGTTAGAAACAGGACCAAACCATACCTCTTAGAGGTTAGAAACAGGACCAAACCACCCCTTAGAAACAGGACCAAACCATACCTCTTAGAGGTTAGAAACAGGACTAAACCATACCTCTTAGAGGATAGAAACAGGACTAAACCATACCTCTTAGAGGATAGAAACAGGACTAACCCACCCCTTAGAAACAGGACCAAACATACTTCTTAGAGGTTAGAAACAGGACCAAACCACCCCTTAGAAACAGGACCAAACATACTTCTTAGAGGTTAGAAACAGGACCAAACCATACCTCTTAGAGGTTAGAAACAGGACTAAACCATACCTCTTAGAGGATAGAAACAGGACCAAACCATACCTCTTAGAGGTTAGAAACAAGACTAAACCACTCCTTAGAAACAGGACTAAACCATACATCTTAGAGGTTAGAAACAGGACCAAACCATACCTCTTAGAGGATAGAAACAGGACTAAACCATACCTCTTAGAGGTTAGAAACAGGACTAAACCATACCTCTTAGAGGATAGAAACAGGACCAAACCATACCTCTTAGAGGATAGAAACAGGACTAAACCATACCTCTTAGAGGTTAGAAACAGGACTAAACCATACCTCTTAGAGGTTAGAAACAGGACCAAACCATACCTCTTAGAGGTTAGAAACAGGACTAAACCATACCTCTTAGAGGTTAGAAACAGGACCAAACCACTCCTTAGAAACAGGACTAAACCATACATCTTAGTGGTTAGAAACAGGGACTAAACCATACCTCTTAGAGGTTAGAAACAGGACTAAACCACTCCTTAGAAACAGGACTAAACCATACATCTTAGAGGTTAGAAACAGGACCAAACCATACCTCTTAGAGGTTAGAAACAGGACCAAACCATACCTCTTAGAGGATAGAAACAGGACTAAACCATACCTCTTAGAGGTTAGAAACAGGACCAAACCACACCTCTTAGAGGATAGAAACAGGACTAAACCATACCTCTTAGAGGTTAGAAACAGGACCAAACCATACCTCTTAGAGGTTAGAAACAGGACTAAACCACCCCTTAGAAACAGGACTAAACCATACTTCTTAGAGGTTAGAAACAGGACTAAACCATACCTCTTAGAGGTTAGAAACAGGACTAAACCAGCCCTTTATGGAGGTTAGAAACGGGACCATGTTTGTGTTCCAAATGGCAGCCTATTCCCTACGTAGTGAACTACTTTTTTTACCAGGGCCCATAGGGCATATAGGGTCCATAGGGCTCTGGTCAAAAGTAGTGCACTATCTAGGGAATAGGCTGCCATTTGGGACACGC
The DNA here is from genome assembly GCF_029448725.1 of Salvelinus fontinalis. Classification (NCBI taxonomy): domain Eukaryota; kingdom Metazoa; phylum Chordata; class Actinopteri; order Salmoniformes; family Salmonidae; genus Salvelinus; species Salvelinus fontinalis. The sequence continues at coordinate 95,372,911 of NC_074665.1, read as the reverse complement.
TTTCTAATCACACGATCTCCCTTGAACAGAAAAGAGTCATTGTAAATCACTGTAAAACCATGAAACATGTGACACGTTTATAACTTAAATGTCTGTGCATGAAACTTAAACATTAGGTGTTTAAGATTAGCCAATAAGCGTTCCCATCTTAAACACAAGTGTTTAGAACGCAATATTCAACATGATAGTCAGCTTTTTCCAGTCAGTTTCCAACCAGGCGAACACCTATATCTCCTAGGTGTTCACATTTTAAACACTTTTCCATCGTCCTGTTCAGAGTGCATTTAGTCGTTAGAAATTGATGTGACGTCTTTAATTCAGATCAGTGTTAGGAATGAATGTCTGTCACCTTACCTACATTTCAGAACAACTGAACAGGACATTTGAATCAAGAAATATTTTCAATCACATGGTGTTGTTGTTACTCAACTGTGTTGAGTTCATTTTCATTAACTCTCTCAGAGTTAACTCTCTCAGCGGAGGGGGGCTCATATTTCCCAGCATGCTTTGTTGATCTTTAGAATAGTTTTGCTTAAATATCTGTTTTTCCTCATGCACATTGATTGAAAAGATAAATAACTCAAATTGTTCTAAACTAATCCAATCGGTAAGGGGATGGATTTATTCCACCCGTTACTGAGATGGTTGTTCCAGTTTAGATGCTTTAGGTCAGGGGTCATCTATTAGATTCAGCTGACAGCCCAATTGTTTTGGAGCGGCTGGTCAGGGGTCCGGAACATATCTACAAGTCATTTGTAGACTGCAAATTGACTGCAAGAAGCCCAAACAGACTTAATATTTGACTAAAATGTAATCATTTCAAACCTTGCGTCTATGATCACATATACAGTATATGTTTATTATGAATAGGAATCTTTTGGAACAGATTTCCAAAATAAAAGAAATAGTGAAATCACCAGTTGGGGAGTCCTGGTTTAGGTAGTCTTGTTTGTTAAGTCCTTCACCATAGCAGCCATTCTGAGTGCTGGTTGTGGATGATAAAATGGTCTAATTCTTGGATATCCTCCCTCTGGCCGGATTCTGATAGGAATTACTAATCACGTCACAAACCAGCATATTGTGACTTGCAGGTGTGATGTGGCCCATGAGCCAGGACTTTCAAAGCACAATGTGGAGGATAACTAGGCCATAACTAAAGACCGTATGACATATATAATATGAGGTCATTAAGGGCTTATTTTAGATTGAAACACATTCACTTAGTCGTCTGGTGAAGGATTCAGTAGTAGAAGTTATAGAAGGTAACAATCATATCTCTGTCACTAACAAACACAGTGATTGGTGGTTATCTCTCACATTCATTTGAAAAGCATGCTGGGAAATATGCAAATACGGCTTTACACCCTACAGTGTTAAAACAAAACCCCCAGTGTTTAGTGTACAAAACCCAATGACTTGTACTGAATAAACGTGTTCATGTGTTTAACAAGTATTACAGGAAATGAACGTGCACTGGTCTTTACAATCTAAACACTGTGACACGTTTTCATTGGAAATCTAAATATATAAATATACTGTAGTCTATAGTGACCAGAGAATAAATATACTGTAGTCTATAGAGACCAGAGAATAAATATACTGTAGTCTATAGTGACCAGGGAATAAATATACTATAGTCTATAGTGACCAGAGAATAAATATACTGTAGTCTATAGTGACCAGAGAATAAATATACTATAGTCTATAGTGACCAGGGAATAAATATACTGTAGTCTATAGTGACCAGGGAATAAATATACTATAGTCTATAGTGACCAGAGAATAAATATACTGTAGTCTATAGTGACCAGAGAATAAATATACTGTAGTCTATAGTGACCAGGGAATAAATATACTGTAGTCTATAGTGACCAGGGAATAAATATACTATAGTCTATAGTGACCAGAGAAAAAATATACTGTAGTCTATAGTGACCAGAGAATAAATATACTGTAGTCTATAGTGACCAGGGAATAAATATACTGTAGTCTATAGTGACCAGAGAATAAATATACTGTAGTCTATAGTGACCAGAGAATAAATATACTGTAGTCTATAGTGACCAGAGAATAAATATACTGTAGTCTATAGTCACCTCAATGAGAGATGTTGTCCTAAGCATAAAGTACTTTTAACATGAAGGTGTTATAATGTTCCTTCAACAGACATCTGCAGACTCATAATGTGTCTCAGGAATCACAAAGCCAGTCAACAGAATCCTCATCACACACTGTCAACACAACCAACCGTCGCTCCTCTTCTGTCTCTGTCTCCCCACTAACACTACGTCAGAAGCCAAAAGACCAAGTGCCTCATGGGACAGAAACAACATCAAAGAAGCATGCAGAAGTACGTAGAAGAATGAAGAGGAAAACGCTGTTCATTACTGCATTCAAACTAGTCTAAACATAGCACGCTTTACTGAACCTCAGAACCCTGTCCACCTCCTCTCCTCCTTCTCTCGAACACACACACACACGCACGCACACGCGCACGCGCACGCGCACGCGCACACGCACACGCACACGCACACGCACACACACACACACACACACACCACACCACACCACACCACACCACACCACACCACACCACACACACCACACCACACCACACCACACCACACCACACCACACCACACCACACACACACACACACAGTCCTGAAACAGCAGATCACCCCCGTCACTGCGACTGTAGTTCTAAAGCCAAAGACAGTGTGTCTGTCCATACAGTATTGGCCCCTTGTACAGAGCTACTAGCTAGCGTCACTATGGACCCTGCGTTAGTTATTCAGCCCTGCTCCGTATTCAGGCCTGTAATTAGACATGACAGCTGGGTTTCCTACCCTGTCCTACCCCTGCAACCAGGCTGTTTGAGCTGCAGGCACGTAGTTCCCGAGCGCTCCTGAACCCCCCCCCCCCCCCCCGGCCCAGCGAAGGCCAGCCAAAGGGACGGAGAGGGAAAAAGGAAAGAGAGAGGGAGGCCCCTGCAATATTGTTTAGCCGTGAGGGACACTGTGATTCATTGGGGCTAAATCAGCTCTCAATGGAGCTTTAATGAGCGACCCCAGTAGCCATAACACACCATAACACCCCATAATACCCCATGATACCACAGGACACAGTTTTATGAAGGCATCTTTGACTGCGCATACTCTGGTTTTCAATTGCTGTTGTTTATTTCAGTTAATAACGGCAGTGCAGCTGACACGGGGTGCAGAAATGGCCACGGTAATACAAGTGTTTCTGACACGGTCGCCTCTCTCCTCAACAACCATAACGATCAACTACATTCATTTAATGGAGAAAACAAATGTGGATTAGCCTAAAGTATACAGCAAATAACTGTAAACTACTGTAGGCTAGTTTCAGTCTTTAACATACACATGGTTATTGCTATGTGAAACATGAGGAAAAGTTATTTTTCAAGGGAAGGTTTTCTTTTAGTGCAGTGATGTCATTCATGTGAATGGCAGACCATTCATGAGTAATAAGAATTAGTTTGTTACAGACCAGTGTGTAGTAAGAATTAGTTTGTTACAGACCAGTGTGTAGTAAGAATTAGTTTGTTACAGACCAGTGTGTAGTAAGAATTAGTTTGTTACAGACCAGTGTGTAGTAAGAATTAGTTTGTTACAGACCAGTGTGTAGTAAGAATTAGTTTGTTACAGACCAGTGTGTAGTAAGAATTAGTTTGTTACAGACCAGTGTGTAGTAAGAATTAGTTTGTTACAGACCAGTGTGTAATAAGAATTAGTTTGTTACAGACCAGTGTGTAGTAAGAATTAGTTTGTTACAGACCAGTGTGTAATAAGAATTAGTTTGTTACAGACCAGTGTGTAGTAAGAATTAGTTTGTTACAGACCAGTGTGTAATAAGAATTAGTTTGTTACAGACCAGTGTGTAATAATAATTAGTTTGTTACAGACCAGTGTGTAATAATAATTAGTTTGTTACAGACCAGTGTGTAGTAAGAATTAGTTTGTTACAGACCAGTGTGTAGTAAGAATTAGTTTGTTACAGACCAGTGTGTAGTAAGAATTAGTTTGTTACAGACCAGTGTGTAGTAAGAATTAGTTTGTTACAGACCAGTGTGTAATAAGAATTAGTTTGTTACAGACCAGTGTGTAGTAAGAATTAGTTTGTTACAGACCAGTGTGTAGTAAGAATTAGTTTGTTACAGACCAGTGTGTAATAAGAATTAGTTTGTTACAGACCAGTGTGTAGTAAGAATTAGTTTGTTACAGACCAGTGTGTAATAAGAATTAGTTTGTTACAGACCAGTGTGTAGTAAGAATTAGTTTGTTACAGACCCGTGTGTAATAAGAATTAGTTTGTTACAGACCAGTGTGTAATAATAATTAGTTTGTTACAGACCAGTGTGTAATAATAATTAGTTTGTTACAGACCAGTGTGTAGTAAGAATTAGTTTGTTACAGACCAGTGTGTAGTAAGAATTAGTTTGTTACAGACCAGTGTGTAGTAAGAGTTAGTTTGTTACAGACCAGTGTGTAGTAAGAATTAGTTTGTTACAGACCAGTGTGTAGTAAGAATTAGTTTATTACAGACCAGTGTGTAATAAGAATTAGTTTGTTACAGACCAGTGTGTAGTAAGAATTAGTTTGTTACAGACCAGTGTGTAGTAAGAATTAGTTTGTTACAGACCAGTGTGTAATAAGAATTAGTTTGTTACAGACCAGTGTGTAGTAAGAATTAGTTTGTTACAGACCAGTGTGTAGTAAGAATTAGTTTGTTACAGACCAGTGTGTAATAAGAATTAGTTTGTTACAGACCAGTGTGTAATAAGAATTAGTTTGTTACAGACCAGTGTGTAGTAAGAATTAGTTTGTTACAGACCAGTGTGTAGTAAGAATTTGTTTGTTACAGACCAGTGTGTAATAAGAATTAGTTTGTTACAGACCAGTGTGTAGTAAGAATTAGTTTGTTACAGACCAGTGTGTAATAAGAATTAGTTTGTTACAGACCAGTGTGTAGTAAGAATTAGTTTGTTACAGACCAGTGTGTAATAAGAATTAGTTTGTTACAGACCAGTGTGTAATAATAATTAGTTTGTTACAGACCAGTGTGTAATAATAATTAGTTTGTTACAGACCAGTGTGTAGTAAGAATTAGTTTGTTACAGACCAGTGTGTAGTAAGAATTAGTTTGTTACAGACCAGTGTGTAGTAAGAGTTAGTTTGTTACAGACCAGTGTGTAGTAAGAATTAGTTTGTTACAGACCAGTGTGTAGTAAGAATTAGTTTATTACAGACCAGTGTGTAATAAGAATTAGTTTGTTACAGACCAGTGTGTAGTAAGAATTAGTTTGTTACAGACCAGTGTGTAGTAAGAATTAGTTTGTTACAGACCAGTGTGTAATAAGAATTAGTTTGTTACAGACCAGTGTGTAGTAAGAATTAGTTTGTTACAGACCAGTGTGTAGTAAGAATTAGTTTGTTACAGACCAGTGTGTAATAAGAATTAGTTTGTTACAGACCAGTGTGTAATAAGAATTAGTTTGTTACAGACCAGTGTGTAGTAAGAATTAGTTTGTTACAGACCAGTGTGTAGTAAGAATTAGTTTGTTACAGACCAGTGTGTAGTAAGAATTAGTTTGTTACAGACCAGTGTGTAGCAAGAAGTCAAAGAGAACTGTTGGAGTAGGTGGGGGGTCCTACAGAGACGTGTGTGTGTGTGTTTGTGTGTGTGTGTGTGTGCGCGTGCGTGCGTGCGTGTGTGTCGAGAGCGGGTTGTATAGGGGTAAAGGCTAGAGGGGCAGTATTCATGGATAAGAGCACACACAGGGTGGACAGACACAGAGCACATTGTGTGCAGGACTAAGCACGGCACAATAAATGAAGGGCCCTTGGTTTCATTAACGTCTTGAGGGCCCCGTGCTTCACAGTCTCAAGAGTATGGTTCAGTTTCCCTCGTTGAGCTGACCTCCTGGAGTCATCTGGACAACTGACTACGGCTTCAGGAGTCATCTGGACAACTGACTACGGCTTCAGAAGTCATCTGGGCGACTGACTACGGCTTCAGGGGTCATCTGGACAGGGGGCAACTGACTACGGCTTCAAGGGTCATCTGGACAGGGGGCAACTGACTACGGCTTCAGGAGTCATCTGGACAGGAGGCAACTGACTACGGCTTCAGGAGTCATCTGGGCGACTGACTACGGCTTCAGGAGTCATCTGGGCGACTGACTACGGCTTCAGGGGTCATCTGGACAGGGGGCGACTGACTACGGCTTCAAGGGTCATCTGGACAGGGGGCAACTGACTACGGCTTCAGGAGTCATCTGGACAGGGGGGCGACTGACTACGTCTTCAGGAGTCATCTGGACAGGGGGCAACTGACTACGGCTTCAGGAGTCATCTGGACAGGGGGCAACTGACTACGGCTTCAGGAGTCATCTGGACAGGAGGCAACTGACTACGGCTTCAGGAGTCATCTGGGCGACTGACTACGGCTTCAGGAGTCATCTGGGCGACTGACTACGGCTTCAGGGGTCATCTGGACAGGGGGCGACTGACTACGGCTTCAAGGGTCATCTGGACAGGGGGCAACTGACTACGGCTTCAGGAGTCATCTGGACAGGGGGGCGACTGACTACGTCTTCAGGAGTCATCTGGACAGGGGGCAACTGACTACGGCTTCAGGAGTCATCTGGACAGGGGGCAACTGACTACGGCTTCAGGAGTCATCTGGACAGGAGGCAACTGACTACGGCTTCAGGAGTCATCTGGACAGGAGGCAACTGACTACGGCTTCAGGAGTCATCTGGACAGGAGGCAACTGACTACGGCTTCAGGAGTCATCTGGGCGACTGACTACGGCTTCAGGAGTCATCTGGGCGACTGACTACGGCTTCAGGAGTCATCTGGACAGGGGGCAACTGACTACGGCTTCAGGAGTCATCTGGGCGACTGACTACGGCTTCAGGAGTCATCTGGACAGGGGGCAACTGACTATGTCTTCAGGAGTCATCTGGACAGGGGGCGACTGACTACGGCTTCAGGGGTCATCTGGACAGGGGGCAACTGACTACGGCTTCAGGAGTCATCTGGACAGGGGGCGACTGACTACGGCTTCAAGGGTCATCTGGACAGGGGGGCGACTGACTACGTTTTCAGGGGTCATCTGGACAGGGGGCGACTGACTACGTCTTCAGGACTCATCTGGACCGGGGGCGACTGACTACGGGTTCAAGGGTCATCTGGACAGGGGGGCGACTGACTACGTCTTCAAGGGTCATCTGGACAGGGGGCGACTGACTACGGCTTTAGGACTCAGCTCTCCAAGAGACAATGGGCTTTTCACTGCTCAACACTCCATTATGATTAATGGCTGGATTGATTGATTTATTGATTAGTTGATCGATTGATCATTCCAAAGAATGTGGGGACTTTGTGGAATATTGCAAAATGTATGCGAGGTAAAGATTTGGTACAAACTAATGCAAATATATTCCCTTGTTATACATGAGCAAGACAGTAACTGTAATCAAGCTTGTAAACTTCATTACATGATTTAACTTTTATGCTGTACATACAATAATAAGTTATTCTTTGCAAGTTACAGAGGGATCTAACTGATCATTTGGTTACTGAATGTAGATTACAGTGGGTTCTAACTGATCATTTGGTTACTGAATGTAGATTACAGTGGGTTCTAACTGATCATTTGGTTACTGAATGTAGATTACAGTGGGTTCTAACTGATCATTTGGTTACTGAATGTAGATTACAGTGGGTTCTAACTGATCATTTGGTTGCTGAATGTAGATTACAGTGGGTTCTAACTGATCATTTGGTTACTGAATGTAGATTACAGTGGGTTCTAACTGATCATCTGGTTACTGAATGTAGATTACAGTGGGTTCTAACTGATCATTTGGTTACTGAATGTAGATTACAGTGGGTTCTAACTGATCATTTGGTTGCTGAATGTAGATTACAGTGGGTTCTAACTGATCATTTGGTTACTGAATGTAGATTACAGTGGGTTCTAACTAATGTGGTTACTCAATGTAGATTACAGTGGGTTCTAACTGATAATGTGGTTACTGAATGTAGATTACAGTGGGTTCTAACTGATTAATTGGTTGCTGAATGTAGATTAATGTGGGTTCTAACTGATCATTTGGTTACTGAATGTAGATTACAGTGGGTTCTAACTGATCATTTGGTTACTGAATGTAGATTACAGTGGGTTCTAACTAATGTGGTTACTCAATGTAGATTACAGTGGGTTCTAACTGATAATGTGGTTACTGAATGTAGATTACAGTGGGTTCTAACTGATTAATTGGTTGCTGAATGTAGATTACAGTGGGTTCTAACTGATCATCTGGTTACTGAATGTAGATTACAGTGGGTTCTAACTGATCATTTGGTTACTGAATGTAGATTACAGTGGGTTCTAACTGATCATTTGGTTACTGAATGTAGATTACAGTGGGTTCTAACTGATCATGTGGTTACTGAATGTAGATTACAGTGGGTTCTAACTGATCATTTGGTTACTGAATGTAGATTACAGTGGGTTCTAACTGATCATTTGGTTACTGAATGTAGATTACAGTGGGTTCTAACTGATCATTTGGTTACTGAATGTAGATTACAGTGGGTTCTAACTGATCATTTGGTTACTGAATGTAGATTACAGTGGGTTCTAACTGATCATTTGGTTGCTGAATGTAGATTACAGTGGGTTCTAACTGATCATTTGGTTACTGAATGTAGATTACAGTGGGTTCTAACTGATCATCTGGTTACTGAATGTAGATTACAGTGGGTTCTAACTGATCATTTGGTTACTGAATGTAGATTACAGTGGGTTCTAACTGATCATTTGGTTGCTGAATGTAGATTACAGTGGGTTCTAACTGATCATTTGGTTACTGAATGTAGATTACAGTGGGTTCTAACTAATGTGGTTACTCAATGTAGATTACAGTGGGTTCTAACTGATAATGTGGTTACTGAATGTAGATTACAGTGGGTTCTAACTGATTAATTGGTTGCTGAATGTAGATTAATGTGGGTTCTAACTGATCATTTGGTTACTGAATGTAGATTACAGTGGGTTCTAACTGATCATTTGGTTACTGAATGTAGATTACAGTGGGTTCTAACTAATGTGGTTACTCAATGTAGATTACAGTGGGTTCTAACTGATAATGTGGTTACTGAATGTAGATTACAGTGGGTTCTAACTGATTAATTGGTTGCTGAATGTAGATTAATGTGGGTTCTAACTGATCATCTGGTTACTGAATGTAGATTACAGTGGGTTCTAACTGATCATTTGGTTACTGAATGTAGATTACAGTGGGTTCTAACTGATCATTTGGTTACTGAATGTAGATTACAGTGGGTTCTAACTGATCATTTGGTTACTGAATGTAGATTACAGTGGGTTCTAACTGATCATTTGGTTACTGAATGTAGATTACAGTGGGTTCTAACTGATCATTTGGTTACTGAATGTAGATTACAGTGGGTTCTAACGGATCATTTGGTTACTGAATGTAGATTACAGTGGGTTCTAACTGATCATTTGGTTACTGAATGTAGATTACAGTGGGTTCTAACTGATCATTTGGTTACTGAATGTAGATTACAGTGGGTTCTTACTGATCATTTGGTTACTGAATGTAGATTACAGTGGGTTCTTACTGATCATTTGGTTACTGAATGTAGATTACAGTGGGTTCTAACTAATGTGGTTACTGAATGTAGATTACAGTGGGTTCTAACTAATGTGGTTACTGAATGTAGATTACAGTGGGTTCTAACTGATCATTTGGTTACTGAATGTAGAATACAGTGGGTTCTAACTGATCATTTGGTTACTGAATGTAGATTACAGTGGGTTTTAACTGATCAATTGGTTACTGAATGTAGACTACAGTGGGTTCTTACTGATCATTTGGTTACTGAATGTAGAATACAGTGGGTTCTAACTGATCATTTGGTTACTGAATGTAGATTACAGTGGGTTCTAACTGATCATTTGGTTACTGAATGTAGAATACAGTGGGTTCTAACTGATCATTTGGTTACTGAATGTAGATTACAGTGGGTTTTAACTGATCAATTGGTTACTGAATGTAGATTACAGTGGGTTCTAACTGATCATTTGGTTACTGAATGTAGAATACAGTGCGTTCTAACTGATCAATTGGTTACTGAATGTAGATTACAGTGGGTTCTAACTGATCATTTGGTTACTGAATGTAGATTACAGTGGGTTCTAACTGATCAATTGGTTACTGAATGTAGATTACAGTGGGTTCTAACTGATCATTTGGTTACTGAATGTAGATTACAGTGGGTTCTAACTGATCATGTGGTTACTGAATGTAGATTACAGTGGGTTCTAACTGATCATTTGGTTACTGAATGTAGATTACAGTGGGTTCTAACTGATCATTTGGTTACTGAATGTAGATTACAGTGGGTTCTAACTGATCATTTGGTTACTGAATGTAGATTACAGTGGGTTCTAACTGATCATTTGGTTACTGAATGTAGATTACAGTGGGTTCTAACTGATCATTTGGTTACTGAATGTAGATTACAGTGGGTTCTAACTGATCATTTGGTTACTGAATGTAGAATACAGTGGGTTCTAACGGTTGCAGCATCTAAACACATAGAGCACTGTATTATATATTTCCTGGAAGTTACAGTGGGTAACTGTCAGATTCCTCTGACCGATACTGCTTCGCTTACAATCCTGTCCTCTTTAAAAGCCTGTTGTCTTTGACTGAGGGGCCGATGGGGAGAGTCCTCTCCTCTCTCTCTCTCTCTCTCTCTCTGTCAGTTCTCAGTACTCCATGATAGCCTCATTAGCTGGGTCCTCACCATTGTTGTCTTACAACAGAGATGTGTGGAGAGAATCCTCATTAAAGAAGGGCTTCTTTATTTGGCCTGGGGTGCCTGCTGAATCCACTACCAGAACACACAGGCAGACAGCCCTCTTAGATTCAACGCCAGCCAGAGAATCAAAGCTGTTAGTATTTTCTCTAGCTGCCCTCTTTATGTTTTTCCCCGTTTACACACACACACACACACACACACACACACACACACACACACACACACACACACACACACACACACACACACACACACACACACACACACACACACACACACACACACACACACACACACACACACACACACACACACACACACACACACACACACACACACAGGAGGTTGGAGGTTTGTTGTTAACAGGAGAGTGCGTGTTGATTTCTGTCTTCATTTTGGAAATGGAGCATAAATCATGAGGACTCTGAGGGTGCAGTATACTGGCTATTTCTGTCTGTTGATATGAATAGTAAATCTCTAGCTACTTGACCATGTCTTTGCCTGAGCATAGCTGAGACAGACAGACAGACAGACAGACAGACAGACAGACAGACAGACAGACATAACTGAACTAACAGTCTTTTGTATTGCTCTGCTGTAGATAATGAGATGCTAGCACTATAAGGCCTTGGACAAAACAAGACCTAACACAACCACTAAACTAGAAGGAGTTACTCAAGGATGTCAGGCAAGTGTTTTCCTGGCTTTGCAATTGCCCTGTGGTCATCTGAACGACAAGGTTAGTATACAGCAGTGACCTACAGGATGTGTTGTGTTCAAGATCACTGAACATAGAAACCAACTAATGATATGATGTTGGTTGGTTGCTTACTGTCCTGAAGACAGATAGAGTACCCTGCAAAACTAAACCTGCCAATTGCTGATTTCTGCAGTGAAAGATAGAGAGAGAGACAGAGAGAGACAGAGAGAGAGACAGAGAGAGAGACAGATAGGCAGACAGATAGGCAGACAGACAGACAGACAGACAGACAGACAGACAGAGACCAATGAGTCTTCTCAACTCTCATCGCAATGTAAAGAAAATAACCTATAGAGTCGTCTGTCCAGAACATATCATAAAATAACCTATAGAGTCGTCTGTCCAGAACATATCATAAAATAACCTATAGCGTCGTCTGTCCAGAACATATCATAAAATAACCTATAGCGTCGTCTGTCCAGAACATATCATAAAATAACCTATAGAGTCATCTGTCCAGAACATATCATAAAATAACCTATAGAGTCGTCTGTCCAGAACATATCATAAAATAACCTATAGCGTCGTCTGTCCAGAACATATCATAAAATAACCTATAGCGTCATCTGTCCAGAACATATCATAAAATAACCTATAGCGTCGTCTGTCCAGAACATATCATAAAATAACCTATAGCGTCGTCTGTCCAGAACATATCATAAAATAACCTATAGAGTCGTCTGTCCAGAACATATCATAAAATAACCTATAGAGTCGTCTGTCCAGAACATATCATAAAATAACCTATAGAGTCGTCTGTCCAGAACATATCATAAAATAACCTATAGAGTCGTCTGTCCAGAACATATCATAAAATAACCTATAGAGTCGTCTGTCCAGAACATATCATAAAATAACCTATAGCGTCGTCTGTCCAGAACATATCATAAAATAACCTATAGAGTCGTCTGTCCAGAACATATCATAAAATAACCTATAGCGTCATCTGTCCAGAACATATCATAAAATAACCTATAGCGTCATCTGTCCAGAACATATCATAAAATAACCTATAGCGTCGTCTGTCCAGAACATATTTGTCAACGTCTGTATTTACTGACTTCAGCTATTTCTTCTCCGAACGACTGACTGAAAAACCTCCGTAGTCGACCTTCTTTTTATTTGGCACGGCAACAAAGTCATTTAGTTACAAAATAACATTTTTTCGTAGGAAATAGGAGTATTAAATTTAGCACGACAGGAACAACCTTCATGTATCGCTACGACAACAACAACAACCGAAAAAAATCTCCATCTTTGACCTCCATTTTCTCCCGTATGCAGAATGAAGCAATTTATCACCAGCCTAAAAATCTCTGCTCCCTAATTAATTACAACTAAGTAAAGAATGTTTGGGGAGCCAAATTGGTTTAATTCCCCCAACACAGCATCACGGCGGTGAAAGTCATTCATTACCAAATGTGTGCTCAAAGGTTAGTTTGCTTTGTGTGAAGACGAAATAATAATTAATTCCAGAGCCAGGAGAGCTTGCAGGGAGAGCAGGGTAGAGGAGCAGTTTGTCACTAGGCCACAGAGACATCAGGGATGTGTCCCAGGAGAGCTTGCAGGGAGAGCAGGGTAGAGGAGCAGTTTGTCACTAGGCCACAGAGACATCAGGGATGTGTCTCAGGAGAGCTTGCAGGGAGAGCAGGGTAGAGGAGCAGTTTGTCACTAGGCCACAGAGACATCAGGGATGTGTCCCAGGAGAGCTTGCAGGGAGAGCAGGGTAGAGGAGCAGTTTGTCACTAGACCACAGAGACATCAGGGATGTGTCTCAGGAGAGCTTGCAGGGAGAGCAGGGTAGAGGAGCAGTTTGTCACTAGGCCACAGAGACATCAGGGATGTGTCCCAGGAGAGCTTGCAGGGAGAGCAGGGTAGAGGAGCAGTTTGTCACTAGGCCACAGAGACATCAGGGATGTGTCTCAGGAGAGCTTGCAGGGTAGAGGAGCAGTTTGTCACTAGGCCACAGAGACATCAGGGATGTGTCTCAGGAGAGCTTGCAGGGAGAGCAGGGTAGAGGAGCAGTTTGTCACTAGGCCACAGAGACATCAGGGATGTGTCTCAGGAGAGCTTGCAGGGTAGAGGAGCAGTTTGTCACTAGGCCACAAAGACATTGGGGATGTGTCTCAGGAGAGCTTGCAGGGTAGAGGAGCAGCTTGTCACTAGGCCACAGAGACATCAGGGATGTGTCTCAGGAGAGCTTGCAGGGAGAGCAGGGTAGAGGAGCAGTTTGTCACTAGGCCACAGAGACATCAGGGATGTGTCCCAGGAGAGCTTGCAGGGAGAGCAGGGTAGAGGAGCAGTTTGTCACTAGGCCACAAAGACATTGGGGATGTGTCTCAGGAGAGCTTGCAGGGTAGAGGAGCAGTTTGTCACTAGGCCACAGAGACATCAGGGATGTGTCTCAGGAGAGCTTGCAGGGAGAGCAGGGTAGAGGAGCAGTTTGTCACTAGGCCACAGAGACATCAGGGATGTGTCTCAGGAGAGCTTGCAGGGAGAGCAGGGTAGAGGAGCAGTTTGTCACTAGGCCACAAAGACATTGGGAATGTGTCTCAGGAGAGCTTGCAGGGTAGAGGAGCAGTTTGTCACTAGGCCACAGAGACATCAGGGATGTGTCCCAGGAGAGCTTGCAGGGAGAGCAGGGTAGAGGAGCAGTTTGTCACTAGGCCACAGAGACATCAGGGATGTGTCCCAGGAGAGCTTGCAGGGAGAGCAGGGTAGAGGAGCAGTTTGTCACTAGGCCACAGAGACATCAGGGATGTGTCTCAGGAGAGCTTGCAGGGAGAGCAGGGTAGAGGAGCAGTTTGTCACTAGGCCACAGAGACATCAGGGATGTGTCCCAGGAGAGCTTGCAGGGAGAGCAGGGTAGAGGAGCAGTTTGTCACTAGGCCACAGAGACATCAGGGATGTGTCCCAGGGACGTGTCCAGTGAGCAGCGATCAACAACCAGTCAGGGAGGGAACGTGCCTCTCTCGCTCTGCCTGTTCCTGATGTACTGTGGCTTAATAAACACACTATTCTCTTATTAGTGCACTACATTTGACCAGATAGTGCACTATATAGGGAATAGGGTGCCATCTGGGATGCACTCCAAGTCTTCAGGGTTTCTTTCTACTCCACACTAGCAGCACTCAGTCACTCTCTCAGTCACTCTCTGTCACTATCTGTCACTCTCTGTCACTCTCTGTCACTCTCTCAGTTAGTCACTCAGTTACTCTCTCAGTCACTCTCTGTCACTCTCTGTCACTCTCTGTCACTCTCTCAGTTACTCTCTCAGTTACTCTCTGTCACCCTCTCAGTCACTCTCTCAGTCACTCTCTGTCACTCTCACTCTCTGTCACTCTCTCAGTTAGTCACTCAGTTACTCTCTCAGTCACGCTCTGTCACTCTCTGTCACTCTCTCAGTTAGTCACTCAGTCACTCTCTCAGTCAC
>NC_074665.1:95332827-95352827 GCF_029448725.1 Salvelinus fontinalis | reverse complement strand
GTTTCTGTTTGGAGTATTTGTTTTTATTTTCATGTAAATAAATAGACACCATGTCAATGCATTGCATCATGTTGTTTTGTTTCATTACAAAACAAAACAACATTCTGACCAGAACAGTGAACAAGAACCCATCCCAAAAATCAGACACCCTATTCCCTACATTGTGCACTACTTTTGACCAGAGCCCTATGGACCCTGAGCACTGTGGACCCTGGTCACTATGGACCCTGAGCCCTATGGACCCTGGTCACTATGGACCCTGGTCACTATGGACCCTGGTCACTGTGGACCCTGGTCACTATGGACCCTGGTCACTATGGACCCTGAGCCCTATAGACCTTGGTCACTATGGACCCTGAGCCCTATAGACCCTGGTCACTATGGACCCTGGTCACTATGGACCCTGGTCACTATGGACCCTGGTCACTATGGACCCTGAGCCCTGTGGACCCTGGTCACTATGGACCCTGAGCCCTATAGACCTTGGTCACTATGGACCCTGGTCACTATGGACCCTGAGCCCTATAGACACTGGTCACTATGGACCCTGGTCACTATGGACCCTGGTCACTATGGACCCTGAGCCCTATAGACACTGGTCACTATGGACCCTGGTCACTATGGACCCTGGTCACTATGGACCCTGAGCCCTATAGACACTGGTCACTATGGACCCTGGTCACTATGGACCCTGGTCACTGTGGACCCTGGTCACTATGGACCCTGAGCCCTGTGGACCCTGAGCCCTATAGACACTGGTCACTATGGACCCTGGTCACTATGGACCCTGGTCACTGTGGACCCTGGTCACTATGGACCCTGAGCCCTGTGGACCCTGGTCACTATGGACCCTGGTCACTATGGACCCTGGTCACTATGGACCCTGAGCCCTGTGGACCCTGGTCACTATGGACCCTGGTCACTATGGACCCTGGTCACTATGGACCCTGGTCACTATGGACCCTGAGCCCTATGAACCCTGGTCACTATGGCCCCTGAGCACTGTGGACCCTGGTCACTATGGACCCTGGTCACTATGGACCCTGGTCACTATGGACCCTGAGCCCTATGAACCCTGGTCACTATGGACCCTGGTCACTATGGACCCTGGTCACTATGGACCCTGGTCACTATGGACCCTGGCCACTATGGACCCTTGTCAAAAGCAGTGCACTAGAAAAGGGAGCCATTTGTGAAGCAGACCAATAATCCCCTTAGCTGAAGCTGTGGTTTGGCCTGCCCTGGCTGGGCAGGGTGACGGCAGGTAGACTGTACTAGGGCCTTAGGTACAGTATGATGCATCTTAGAGAAGGAGTACAGATCTAGGATCAGGTTACCCCCTGGCCATGTAATCATATTCATTGTGATCTAAAAGGCTAAACTGATACTAGAACAGCTCTCCTCCTCTGAGACACACAGCCAAAAGCCACATAAAATCTTTTTTTTTTTTGTATGTGTTGCCCCAAATGTGGAACCGAACCGACAATTCTGGGACACATGTTGCAAGCACCATGCTCTACCACCTGATCCACACAGACAGGACCAGTGTTTGGCTCTGTGTCTTACCTACAGAGTAGCTCTGTGTCACAGAGACACTGGGGCCCAGGTTCTGGTTACTGCTGGAGGACAGGCTGGGTTTGACCTCGCCGTCCAGGCCAGGATTCAGGGAGGACAGGGAGTGGGAGTGGGAGTACTCGTTTGCCTGCAAAAAGACACGTTCATCATTACACAACCATAGAAATGACAACGAAAAGGCCCCACTTCTCCCTGCTGTGGGCTTTATTCCACCAATGTTTCATCTAAAGAGCCTTCATTAATCAGGGTTACACAAAAACACAAAATTAGCTACCAAAACCATATAGAGTCAAATACTGTCTCTCCGTGAATCTTAGGGTGTCTATTTTTGGGTGTGTGTGTGTATGTGCGTGTAGGTGTGTGCATGCATATTTGTGTGTGTGTGTGTGTGTGTGTGTGTGTGTGTGTGTGTGTGTGTGTGTGTGTGTGTGTGTGTGTGTGTGTGTGTGTGTGTGTGTGTGTGTGTGTGTGTGTGTGTGTGTGTGTGAGTTCACTATTTTCAAGCTGCAGCAGCGAGGGTGGGAGTTCAAGCATATCATGAATGTATTTTGGTTTTGTCTGAGAGGAAGTGGGGATCTAGAAAAGCCGAATGAAAAGCCAAGCCGTCATCTGGTCCTTTGTGCTTGACTGCAGCCAGGAGTCCTGATCAGCCAAGGGAGAAAACAGCTCTGCTTGGTTACCACGCCACTGTCCCTAATGGTACCCTATTCCCTATTACAGCACACTGCTTTGGACCAGAAGTAGCGCACTGCACAGGGTATAAGATTACATTTGGGATGCACACAGACACGCCACGTGGCCCTGGTTCAAACAGGACACTATTCACCTTTTGGCTTTTTACAATTTAGAATTAAAAAAATGTTTAAAAAAAGCTTCTCCACAACCCTTTAACGTTTCATTGGTTCATCTCTACAACCCTTTAACGTTTCATTGGTTCATCTCCACAACACTTTAACGTTTCATTGGTTCATCATCAGTGACTATAAACAGATTGTCATATACTGTAAGTTACATTGTTCCGTGTTACCATATACAAAATGAATATCAAATTGAAAGAAATAAAACAAATTCTCCATTCTATTTATATATGTTTTATCATAGTGAGAAAATGACTTCATTTTATATCGACCATGATGTATTTTCTATGTATTTAGTTTGGACTACAATACATTACTATAGAGACACTTTGTATACCCACAGAAAGGATTTCCTTTGTACGGTGGTGGATAGTTTGAGACGGTCACGGCAGATGTTAGTGTGTGTTTTATAATGAGATCAGACTTCCGGAGACTGTGTGTTGACAATGTTTGTCCCCCCCCCAAAAAAATCCCAGTGTGTGTCTGAGTGGCTCGCTGGGCTGCGGTCCCAAAGGGGACGCCTGTGAGCCTGTGACCCCACTCTTGTCTGCTTCTATCCCAGATAAACTCTAATTGTCTGCTACAACTGTTCACGGAGACAATGTCGCGGATGTTTTCCTCTATTCTTCAAGGCTTTAGACGTCAAACAGGCGTTTTATCATGCAGATAAAGGACGGGCTCGAAGACGGGGGAGATGGAGGGAAAACAAAACAAAAGAAAAGATAGATTTGAAAAGGATGACCAAATGGCTAGCAGAAGTGTGGGAGGGGTGAATCTATTTGGTTCTGCATCTCCAGAATGGTGTTTTTAATGGCCTTCCAACCAGCACCCAGACCCCGGCTAATAGGGACACATTGACCAATGAGGAGAAAGGGGAACAACGACAAGTGAAAGAGAGATCCATGAAAGGAGAAAATCCTCTGATTAATACTATATTCAATTAAAACAGATTTTTCTGTTCCCGTCACATCTTTTCCATTATTGTTCTACTGGCCTATTTTCCATTATTGTTCTACTGGCCTCTCTTCCATTATTGTTCTACTGGCCTCTTTTCCATTATTGTTCCACTGGCCTCTCTTCCATTATTGTTCTACTAGCCTCACTTCCATTATTGTTCTACTGGCCTCGTTTCCATTATTGTTCTACTGGCCTCTTTTCCATTATTGTTCTACTGGCCTATTTTCCATTATTGTTCTACTGGCCTATTTTCCATTATTGTTCTACTGGCCTATTTTCCATTATTGTTCTACTGGCCTCTTTTCCATCATTGTTCCACTGGCCTCTTTTCCATTATTGTTCTACTGGCCTCTTTTTCAATTATTGTTCTACTGGCCTATTTTCCATTATTGTTCTACTGGCCTCTCTTACATTATTGTTCTACTGGCCTCTCTTCCATTATTGTTCTACTGGCCTCTCTTCCATTATTGTTCTACTGGCCTCTGTTCCATTATTGTTCGACTGGCCTCTTTTCCATTATTGTTCTACTGGCCTCTTTTCCATTATTGTTCTACTGGCCTCGTTTCCATTATTGTTCTACTGGCCTCGTTTCCATTATTGTTCTACTGGCCTCTTTTCCATTATTGTTCTACTGGCCTCTTTTCCATTATTGTTCTACTGGCCGTCTTTTTCTTTTGAGCCCCGCCTCCTTTCCCTCTCTTCTTCTTCTTTAATACTCTCTCTGAAGCTCTCTGTGATTGCAAGTCATTTCCAATTCGTTTTGGTATTGATCTTCCAGTAGAAATCAGTTTGGTAATTAGCTCCAAATTAGGCTCTCTTCTGGAGGTGAGTCCTGTCCTACTGATTTATTACCTACGTAATTCGCCGCGATCGGAGAGAAATTAAAATGAACTCAATTAGGCCCATTGCTTTAGCTTCTTTTATGGGTCCCCCCTTAAAGACTTGTAGTTTTCTACGGGTACAAATGAATAGTCTCTTGTTGTTTAATAGTCTAATGAAAGTAAATAAAGGTTATCCATTGTAATAAGCCTAAGAGAGGTTTTAATAAGAAGAAAGGTAGTATGTCAGCGTATAAGGGTCTAGTGATTGTGGTTTCTTTTGGGTGGGGGCGGGGTGGTGGTTACAGAAGGGGTCTTCATTTGGTAAATGAGGATGGATAGATGGTGGGTGTTTGTGGCGTTGACATCAAAAGCAAGACGCATTAGAATATCCTATATATACACCCAGGTGTGTGGAAATAAATCCAGAAAGACCCTTTGCTATGTTTACAATTTAGAAAAACATTTCCATGATAAATCTGACAACTGAAAGCGGCTTCATACACTGTTTCAATAATAACATTTTTGAAGAACGACACAGAATTATAACAGAAATAACAGGAGAAACACAGAGTCAAATAACACAACAGCAAAAAAATAGAGAAAAATAGAGATATTGATTAATTGCATGTTGCCTTTCTGTTATTCTCAATTATAGGGGATCCAAAGAATGTGGTGTTTTTTTCCTCCCAAGATCAATACGACGTGGGAGTTTTCCCTGAAATCCCTACAGCATTTTACATGCTGTTTTCTAATACACTGGAATGACTGTTTTACCAGCCTATACATTTGTGGGCATTTTATTTTGAGAGCTGCGTGGAGCAGGTATATATATATATATATATATAGCTCAGATGGCGTGCTCCTTCAGGGGCCCTCTGGGCCAAATAAATAACATAGCAGAATCTCTCAGCACAAAAAGTAAATAGAAATTTGTTGAGTTTCAGAGAAAACTACGTTTGGAGCAGCAAAAACAATTATTCAATAAACAAACAGAAAAACAGCAACAACAATATGATGGTTGTACAGCTGGAGGAAACTTGGATGGAATGGAAGGGGTGACGTGGTGCAATACAGGTGTATTTGATGGTGTCGATGGTGACAAACAACAAGACGTAACTAACCTGTTCTGGTTTGATGTGATCCGAGGTTGGGAAGACGTCGGGGTACGACGGGCGTTCAAAGACCCGGTCCAAAGCTTCCAGCTGCTGCTGAGTGAAAGCATCGGCCCGCAGGTGCTTCCGTAAACTGTCCACACTAACCTGAGAATCAGTGTTTGGGCCAGACCCATCTGAACCATCTACAAGAAGAGAGAGCAACAACACTAGAGTCTAATCAGGAAGCCCCTGGAAGGTAGGAAGCTGGCTGACTGAAGCCCCTGTAAGATAGGAAGCTGGCTGTCACTGAAGCCCCTGTAAGGTAGGAAGCTGGCTGTCTAAAGCCCCTGTAAGATAGGAAGCTGGCTGTCACTGAAGCCCCTGTAAGGTAGGACGCTGGCTGTCACTGAAGACCCTGTAAGGTAGGAAGCTGGCTGTCACTGAAGTCCCTGTAAGGTAGGAAGCTGGCTGTCACTGAAGTCCCTGTAAGATAGGAAGCTGGCTGACTGAAGCCCCTGTAAGGTAGGAAGCTGGCTGTCACAGAAGCCCCTGTAAGGTAGGAAGCTGGCTGTCACTGAAGTCCCTGTAAGGTAGGAAGCTGGCTGTCACTGAAGTCCCTGTAAGGGAGGAAGCTGGCTGTCACTGAAGTCCCTGTAAGGTAGGAAGCTGGCTGTCACTGAAGTCCCTGTAAGGTAGAAAGCTGGCTGTCACTGAAGTCCCTGTAAGGTAGGAAGCTGTCTGTCACTGAAGTCCCTGTAAGGTAGGAAGCTGGCTGTCACTGAAGTCCCTGTAAGGTAGGAAGCTGGCTGTCACTAAAGCCCCTGTAAGGTAGGAAGCTGGCTGTCACTGAAGTCCCTGTAAGGTAGGAAGCTGGCTGTCACTGAAGTCCCTGTAAGGTAGGAAGCTGGCTGTCACTGAAGCCCCTGTAAGGTAGGAAGCTGTCTGATGCCCCTGTGGCTTTTTGTTTAAATCATTACTGTGTGTTACTGGTAACTTTGGATAAGAGTACTCAGTGCTTGAGTTGGGCCTCAAATGTTCCATCACCTCTTATAGAATATTGTCTCTAAAATATTATGACTACCAGCACACGCAAGTAAGTGTTTTACTGTACCGTTTACATGCGTGTACAACCGCTGTATCCTGTACCGTTTACATGCGTGTACACCCGCCGTATCCTGTACCGTTTACACCCGTTTACACCCACTGTATCCTTTGTACCTGATGAATAAATGTTGATTTGATTTGACCTACATATAAAACATGCTGGCACCCAAAATGAGTCCAAGCATCTATTTGAGTCCACTTTAAGCACTACTAATATATTCAATCATACAGAGTAGATTCAGTCAGGGTTGATTCAGTCGATTCAGTCAGAGTAGATTCAGTCAGGGTTGATTCAGTCAGGGTTGATTCAGTCAGGGTAGATTCAGTTAGGGTAGATTCAGTCAGGGCAGATTCAGTCAGGGTAGATTCAGTCAGGGTTGATTCAGTCAGGGTTGATTCAGTCAGGGTTGATTCAGTCAGGGTAGATTCAGTCAGGGAAGATTCAGTCAGGGCAGATTCAGTCAGGGTCGATTCAGTCAGGGTAAATTCAGTCAGGGTAGGTCAGTCAGGGTAGATTCAGTCAGGGCAGATTCAGTCAGGGTAGGTCAGCCAGGGTAGATTCAGTCAGGGTAAATTCAGTCAGGGTAGATTCAGTCAGGGTAGATTTAGTCAGGGCAGATTCAGTCAGGGTAGATTCAGTCAGTGTTGATTCAGTCAGTGTTGATTCAGTCAGTGTTGAGTCAGTCAGGGTAGAGTCAGTCAGGGTAGAGTCAGTCAGGGTAGATTCAGTCAGGGTTGATTCAGTCAGGGTAGATTCAGTCAGGGAAGATTCAGTCAGGGCAGATTCAGTCAGGGTCGATTCAGTCAGGGTAAATTCAGTCAGGGTAGGTCAGTCAGGGTAGATTCAGTCAGGGCAGATTCAGTCAGGGTAGGTCAGCCAGGGTAGATTCAGTCAGGGTAAATTCAGTCAGGGTAGATTCAGTCAGGGTAGATTCAGTCAGGGCAGATTCAGTCAGGGCAGATTCAGTCAGGGTAGATTCAGTCAGTGTTGATTCAGTCAGTGTTGATTCAGTCAGGGTTGATTCAGTCAGGGCAGATTTTAAACAGGTCATATTAATGCTGCTAGCGGTGAGCCACTGAGTGCAGTGTTTCTTCACAGACAGACAGTAGAGGAAACTACCACTACCACACACAGTATTAGCCAGCATCATGATGTGAAAGCCCCTGTGGTAATTGATGGATTACCATCAGTACAAATATATACTTGTTGTAGTGGTGGAGCCCATGTATTTTAATGAACGCTGAAGCTACAGTACTGCAGTGGCTTTTTCATTCCATGTTCATTCCAGGCTCCAGGGGTTTCCCTCCTTCTCTCCTTCCTCAATTTCCCTTTTCCACAGTTTAATACTGCTTTCATTTTCAGTAGAGTGGCAGAGTAGCAGTGTTTCATTTGGGTAGCTAACACCGCTGTACCCGCAGACAGACACGACAGACAGAGGAAGGAAGGGAGAGAGAGAAAGAGAGAGAGAGAGAGATGCTGTGAATGAATAAAATGGTACAGTCTAGTTCAATCATCTCCCAGTCCCAGGATGCCGTTCTCCAAACAGAGGGAGAGGGATGCCTTAGCTTTTCCCTTTGGCGCTTCCCTGTGATGCTTTAAAGCCCCACTTTTACAGCCCTCCAGACCCCTCCCTTCCCATCCCAGGCTGCAGCGACTCTGGCTACTGCCTCTCAGTCTCCAGCCTCCTCCTCCGTGGATCTCTAGAAAGGCCTTCAGCCCCCTTACAAATCTGTCATTCTAAATTTGCGGCAGATTATGTTCTCTGGTTGGTCCTGGAGGGAACGGCGGAGATATATGATATGCAAGGAGGGACCCTATTGATTGCCTGCCTGGTCTGGTGGCAAGAGGGAGCCGAAATGAACTTGAAATGAACATCATGCCTCAACTCAATGTGCGTATAATACTCTACTTAATCCCACATTTTTCTCTGCCATGGAATTCAATTGATCAATCATGTCTCTCCTGATAGTACCATTTGGAAGGGTTATTGCCATTCCATTCTGCCTCTTGACCTTTTCTCACTGGGGCCAGAGGATGAACCTGCACTCCCAAGAAGAGCAAAACGCATCAAGGGGATATATAAGAGACCCTGGGGAGTCGGGGGTGTGTGTGTGTGTGTGTGTGTGTGTGTGTGTGTGTATGTGTGTGTGTGTGTGTGTGTGTTTGTGTGTGTGCGTGCGTGCGTGTGCGTGTGCGTGCGTGTGCGTGTGCGTGTGTGTGTGTGTGTGTCGTGATTGGGGGAGGGGAGGGGGGTCTGTGCATGTGGTGAATAAGTAACTGCCATTTGCTGCCCAACATACTACAATAATTCTATATCCTCAAACAAATTATTTCGATAACTAATAATTAAAAAAAACATTAAAATAGCTATTTATGAGAAGAAAAAAAACTATTATGGTATATGTATTTCATTTTACAAATATGTAAAATGTTTCTTTATTCATAATTTTCTAAATCTTTCTATTTTCATAGTGTGATCGGTTGGGATGTGTTGCAATATGCAATCACAGGAGAACATAAATCACTTCTACTCCACACTGTTCAGCTATTTTCTTCTGATTTTCAGCATAGATAAATCTAATCACATCTTTGATCTGGCATTATTTCTGGACAGCTCCACAGGGGGCCTCAGCCTCTCGTAGCTCCGCTGAACGGTTGGCGCTTTATCAACCTCAACTGTTCCCTTCGGTCCTCGGAAGCAAATAGACTCATTAATTACTTTCCATCTGCTAGGCCAGAGTACATACCATGATCAATACCCGCACATTAGTCATTCACCACAGAGGAATACACTTCCCATACACAAGATAAACCACCCGCAGGTCAACCTACAGTACATGGGCTGTGGTTCCCACTCAAACCATCCCCCAGGTTAACCTGTTGTTCCCACTCAAACCATCCCCCAGGTTAACCTGTTGTTCCCACTCAAACCATCCCCAGGTTAACCTGTTGTTCCCACTCAAACCATCCCCAGGTTAACCTGTTGTTCACACTCAAACCATCCCCAGGTTAACCTGTTGTTCCCACTCAAACCATCCCCAGGTTAACCTGTTGTTCCCACTCAAACCATCCCCCAGGTTAACCTGTTGTTCACACTCAAACCATCCCCAGGTTAACCTGTTGTTCACACTCAAACCATCCCCAGGTTAACCTGTTGTTCCTACTCAAACCATCCCCAGGTTAACCTGTTGTTCCCACTCAAACCATCCCCAGGTTAACCTGTTGTTCCTACTTTAACCATCCCCAGGTTAACCTGTTGTTCCCACTCAAACCATCCCCAGGTTAACCTGTTGTTCCCACTCAAACCATCCCCAGGTTAACCTGTTGTTCCTACTCAAACCATCCCCAGGTTAACCTGTTGTTCCCACTCAAACCATCCCCAGGTTAACCTGTTGTTCCCACTCAAACCATCCCCCAGGTTAACCTGTTGTTCCTACTTTAACCATCCCCCAGGTTAACCTGTTGTTCCTACTCAAACCATCCCCAGGTTAACCTGTTGTTCCCACTCAAACCATCCCCAGGTTAACCTGTTGTTCCTACTTTAACCATCCCCCAGGTTAACCTGTTGTTCCTACTTTAACCATCCCCAGGTTAACCTGTTGTTCCTACTTTAACCATCCCCCAGGTTAACCTGTTGTTCCCACTCAAACCATCCCCAGGTTAACCTGTTGTTCCCACTCAAACCATCCCCAGGTTAACCTGTTGTTCCTACTTTAACCATCCCCAGGTTAACCTGTTGTTCCCACTCAAACCATCCCCAGGTTAACCTGTTGTTCCCACTCAAACCATCCCCAGGTTAACCTGTTGTTCCCACTCAAACCATCCCCCAGGTTAACCTGTTGTTCCCACTCAAACCATCCCCCAGGTTAACCTGTTGTTCCTACTTTAACCATCCCCCAGGTTAACCTGTTGTTCCCACTCAAACCATCCCCAGGTTAACCTGTTGTTCCCACTCAAACCATCCCCCAGGTTAACCTGTTGTTCCTACTTTAACCATCCCCCAGGTTAACCTGTTGTTCCCACTCAAACCATCCCCCAGGTTAACCTGTTGTTCCCACTCAAACCATCCCCCAGGTTAACCTGTTGTTCCCACTCAAACCATCCCCAGGTTAACCTGTTGTTCCTACTCAAACCATCCCCAGGTTAACCTGTTGTTCCCACTCAAGTTAAGGTGAAATAACCATTTAAACATTTAAGACACCCACCTCAATATTGCCTCCTTGTAATATTCATAATCCTATGACTAGTGTAAAAACCCCTCACTCTAATGTCCAGTACATCTATGTAAAAACCCCTCACTCTAATGCCCAGTACATCTATGTAAAAACCCCTCACTCTAATGCCCAGTACATCTATGTAAAAACCCCTCACTCTGATGCCCAGTACATCTATGTAAAAACCCTCACTCTAATGCCCAGTACATCTATGGTAAAACCCTCACTCTAATGCCCAGTACATCTATGGTAAAACCCTCACTCTAATGCCCAGTACATATATGGTAAAAACCCTCACTCTAATGCCCAGTACATCTATGTAAAAAACCCTCACTCTAATTTATTTCACCTTTATTTAACCAGGTAGGCTAGTTGATCAAGTTCTCATTTACAACTGCGACCTGGCTAAGATAAAGCAAAGCAGTGCGACACAAACAACAACACAGAGTTACACATGGAATAAACAAACATACAGTCAATAACACAATAGAAAAATGTACAGTGTGTGCAAATGAGGTAAGATAAGGGAGGTAAAGCAATAAATAGGCCATAGTGGCGAAATAATTACAATTTAGGAATTTAAACACTGGAGTGATAGATGTGCAGAAGATGAATGTGCAAGTAGAGATACTGGGGTGCAATGGAGCAAAATAAATCAATAGAGTATGGGGATGAGGTAGTTGGATGTGCTGTTTACAGATGGGCTATGTACAGGTGCAGTGATCTGTGAGCTGCTCTGACAGCTGGTGCTCAAAGTTAGTGAGGGAGATATGAGTCTCCAGCTTCAGTGATTTTTGCAATTCGTTCCAGTCATTGGCAGCAGAGAACTGGTTGGAAATGTGGCCAAAGGACGAATTGGCTTTGGGGGTGACCAATGACATATACCTGCTGGAGCGCGTGCCCAGCACAATGCCCAGTACATCTCTGTAAAAAAGCGGTGGCCCAAAATGCACCTTATTCCCTATATAATGCACTCATTTTGACCAGGGCCCTATGGCTTGACTGTCTCACTCATGTCTGCTGGAATAGGTTGTTCTAGCTGGTGGTAAGGAGACCCCTCAGTCTAGCCTGGCTAAACCAGACTGAATGTTAAACTCAATGGTAAGCTCAGCATTCAGTCTAGTTTTTAACCAGGCTAGTTTTAACTAGAGGTATTCTGTTTCATCCTGATGACATTTAGAAGTTAATTCAACCAGCACAATTACATTTCTTAAAGGTACATAGGAAATATTTTTTGATGTATCTAAAAAACAATATTACAGCCATTTTTTTTTTTACTGAGTATCATAGCCACCCAGCAATGTAATTCGACACGTATACCAAATGTCATATTTCTACTGAATCCACCGTAAGACGTCATATCCTACAAGTACACAGTACCAAATAACATAGTGTAAGATATACGGTACATGTTTTGGGGGGGCGTGTTTCCCATTCCGTGCTGGCTGTTATGTAGTCTACAGTTACCATCGTCTTGTTTGTTCACCATTTGGAATGGAGGCTAGCTGTAATATCTGATACTGACGTATACTAAATAACGTTTGCTAAGATATATTGTATATGTTTTGGGGACCATTTTCCATACCATTTTAGCTATTAATTATGTCGTAGCATTAGCCGGTAAACCTGGAAATCATAATGGCTTTGTTTACATGTTAGTCATTTAGCAGACGCTCTTATCCAGAGCGACTTACAGTAGTGAGTGCATACATTTTCATACTGGTCCCCGGTGGGAATTGAACCCACAACCCTGGCGT
This sequence comes from Salvelinus fontinalis, assembly GCF_029448725.1. NCBI lineage: Eukaryota > Metazoa > Chordata > Actinopteri > Salmoniformes > Salmonidae > Salvelinus > Salvelinus fontinalis. The sequence goes on along the minus strand of NC_074665.1, from coordinate 95,340,447 downwards.
TGCAAGTACCACGCTCTACCAACTGGTCTCTGTTTCTCCACATCCTCCCCAGTGATGCTAATAACTTATGTTGTTATGTCATAGCAGATCATGTCTTTGTTTGTTGGCGCGTCTCCTTATCCTCCACAGTGATGGTGTCTGTGTTATTGATCAGTGAGTGACAGGCTTGAGTGTATTCATCTTGACATGGCTGGGTATTAACACTCCGGTAACGAGGGAGCAGAGGACTCCAGACTCTATCAGATCACATCGCTAGTTCTATAAAAACAGACTCCTCTCCGCGGGCTCGCCACCCCAAGGTCATGACCCCTAGCAGGGGGTTGAGCCGGCATAATTCTGTCTCTGCCTGGAGTCAGAGAAAGAGAGAGGCCGTCTGCCTTACTACACTGACTACCTGTCTGCCAAACACGTCAGAACAAAAACACTAGAAACATCAGCTTTGAGAAGGAAGCTAACGTCTTCTGGCTATGACGGTGATTATACAATAGGCACGAACGGCTCGTGAAGAATTGACCAAAGCAACGGCGTCAAAATATAAGCTGGTAATTGTTATAGTATCTTATTCCTGGTACAAATTCAACCTGTGTTCAGTCTGTGTTTGGCCCTGAGTGGAGGCACAGGGAGGTGAAATGGCACCATAGGGTCACGAAGGCCCCTCTTTTCTGAATAGGCTTTTATGCCTTTCTGTTGTTCCTTGTTGGAACAACATTTAATTACCTATACGTTAGCTAGTGATTCCCTTTCCCAAGCATTGCATTAACATTCGGTTTGTTTTTGTAATATCACTCCCTCATCTACAACTAGCTTCAATTTACACCCTGAATTAAATCCAATTAACACTAATTTCAAATTAAATTGTAAGCTTTGACACAATCATTTTTCAATTGAACGTTTTGGTTAATGCAACGTTAACCAAATCAAATATTACAACATTTAGTGCACATATGCTCCTCATAGCCTTTCTTTAATATATCTTTAATATATCGTTCTACTTACACAGATATGTGTAACTAAGACAATTCTCTCACTATACATCCGGCTGGTCTCAGAAAGACAACTCCATGTCGTCTGAACGGTGATTGTCTTCATTTGACATTTTGAGTCATTTAGCAGACAATCTCATCTATAGCGACATTACGTTCAACGACGGTAGGTCCAACTACAGGCGGTGTACAGTGACGGTGTACAGTGACGGTGTACAGTGACGGTGTACAGGAAGGCCCTGACACCACTCTTCATTGATCTGTTCCTGGGTATTAATTAATCAGGTTTTTTTCATTGATTTAGCACATTACAGTTCAGTGTGTTACCGCCTGTCTCTCAGACTTGACGTTGTTGAACTGAGATCCTCTGTTGATCCAGCCTTCTCCCTGGGGTGCATCCCTAATGACACCCTATCCCCTATATAAATGCCCTATGGGCCCTGGTCACAAGTAGTGCCGTGTAGAAGGAATGTGGTGCCATTTGGGGCACAGTCCCTCTCTCACCCAAACAGATGGTGATGCTGACAGAACACTGATGTGAACAGGATTCATGGCCTAGTGCTCCATCATTCATCTGTCCCTGTCTCTGTCTCTGTCTGTCTCGCTGTCTCTGTCTCTTTCTCTGTCTGTCTCGCTGTCTCTTTCTCTCTCTCTCTCTCTCTCTCTCTCTCTCTCTCTCTCTCTCTCTCTCTCTCTCTCTCTCTCTCTCTCTCTGTCTCCTGTCTTTCTCTCCCCCTCTCCCCCTCTCCCCCTCTTCCCCTCTGTCTCCCCCTCTGTCTCCCCCTCTGTCTCCCCCTCTGTCTGTCTCCCCCTCTGTCTCCCCCTCTGTCTGTCTCCCCCTCTGTCTCCCCCTCTGTCTGTCTCCCCCTCTGTCTGTCTCCCCCTCTGTCTCACCCTCTGTCTGTCTGTCTCCCCCTCTGTCTGTCTCCCCCTCTGTCTGTCTGTCTCCCCCTCTGTCTGTCTCCCCCTCTGTCTCCCCCTCTGTCTTCCCCTCTGTCTCCCCCTCTGTCTGTCTGTCTCCCCCTCTGTCTGTCTGTCTGTCTGTCTGTCTGTCTGTCCGTCTACCTTTGTGTAAAATGATGATCTTCTTATTGTGGAATTTCTCTTTTATATTATTCTCACGTACAAAAGCATCAGACAATGCAGAAATATTTTTTGAAAGTGATTGAACTGAAGAAAACCCATAATGGTAGATATGATTGTCCATATTGTGGGTCGTATTTGAATAGCGATGTGAAATGCTTTCAAAAGACTGGACACACTTGGTGAGATATCATTCTCTTCATTGGCCATTAGCTAGATACCGTATCCTCAAGAAACCTCTCAGCTGTATCTGTCCAGGTGATTTCAGCTAAATCACCCGATAGAATGGGTGTCAGCAACCCGTTGTACGTAACAGTTAGTCAGTATCTTAATAATGTACCTTAATTCAACAATCTCTATTTCCACCACAGTATGCTAATATATCTCTGCTAACGTTGCATCCATTCTAGAACGTTCTAACACTATGGTACAGTACATACAGTGACAAAACAATCACCAAATGAAAGCCGTTCCCTATCAGTCCACAGCATTTTGTCTATTCCACAGGCTGCAATACAAATTCCTTCTTGGCAATAATTCCTACAGTCATTGAACAGAATATTTCAGACCCTTGAGCTATTTCCTTTGTCTTTTCCAGTAGCCAGCCCATCGGAGGGGAGTGGGGATGCGGGTGGAGGGTTGGACGGGTTGGGGGGGGGTTGGGGTGTGGAGGGGAGAGAGGAGACGGAGACTAGGATGTTAATTTGTGAGGTAATAGCTTTTCTCTGCAGAATTGCAAATTCTCATATATACGGACAGCAGACAGGACATCCATGGTCACCAACGACACGATGGGTACCTCCCAAAGGGAGTCCTATTCCCTATATAGTGCACTACAAGGCCCTCGTCAAAAGTACTGCACTATAAAGGGAATAGGGTGCCCTTTAGTACACAGCTCATCTCCAGAGGTCCTCTCTCTCTCTCCTCTCCCCTCTCTCCTCTCTCTCTCCTCTCTCCTCTCTCTCCTCTCTCTCTCCTCTCCACGCTCTGTCCTCTCTCTCTCCTCTCTCTCCTCTCTCTCTCCTCTCCCCTCTCTCTCCTCTCTCTCTCCTCTCCCCTCTCTCTCCTCTCTCTCTCCTCTCCCCTCTCTCTCCTCTCTCTCTCCTCTCTCCTCTCTCTCCTCTCTCTCTCCTCTCCCCTCTCTGTCCTCTCTCTGTCCTCTCTCTGTCCTCTCTCTCTCCTCTCCCCTCTCTCTCCTCTCTCTCTCCTCTCCCCTCTCTCTCCTCTCTCTCTCCTCTCCCCTCTCTCTCCTCTCTCTCTCCTCTCCACGCTCTGTCCTGGCTGGCAACAATAGCTGCCAAGTGTAACATGCTACTTTTAATTTGCAATAACACATGACAAAGCCAGATTAATGGCTCTTATGACACGAGTGTCCCTGGCGCCGGTCTTCTCCAGGACCCGGTGTACATAACGCGTGTCACACTACATTATCTCAACATCCCTCTAGTAATGGGGGGACCTGCTTTCTTTAAAGGGCCCTCACTGCAGAGTTGGAACTTAGGAGCTGTCTGACTGGTGCACCTTGGCACAGAGCCACAGTACAGCCAAGGTTCTGGACCTCTACACACCACCGTCCGTCCCTTTTACTGCATGAGCCGCTTACTTTGAACTTGTTATTATTGTTATTTACCCTAGCTAGCAAGTTCGTTTTTAATCAAGTTCGTTTTTCACTGTTTGATAAAGACTGTTTGTCTTCTATAAATGTTCCTATGTGCAGAGGTAAAATTGTACACAGGAGTTATCCTTTCTCCAATGAAGTCAACTCTGGGGGCTAATTGTCTGCACCACCAATGAGAGAAACATGGTGGTGTGTGAGTTAACATTCCCTCTCTAGAAAGAGTTTGTGCCGTGATCAGACAGTAAGAATCAGGCTTAGCAAGTTAAACAGGGCTCAGCTCATAGAAGGCTAGAGACTGGACTGGACTATGGGGACATATAATCCAATGCATTAACTAATACCTCCAACACAGTAGCATACCTCAACATTTACAGCAGCAACAATAAGTTGAAAGAACAAACAGCTTTTGAAACACTGACCTGTGGTCTTAGTATTAAACACTGACCTGTGGTCTTAGTAGGAAACACTGACCTGTGGTCTTAGTAGGAAACACTGACCTGTGGCCTTAGTAGGAAACACTGACCTGTGGTCTTAGTAGGAAACACTGACCTGTGGTCTTAGTAGGAAACACTGACCTGTGGTCTTAGTAGGAAACACTGACCTGTGGTCTTAGTAGGAAACACTGACCTGTGGTCTTAGTAGGAAACACTGACCTGTGGTCTTAGTAGGAAACACTGACCTGTGGTCTTAGTATGAAACACTGACCTGTGGTCTTAGTAGGAAACACTGACCTGTGGTCTTAGTAGGAAACACTGACCTGTGGTCTTAGTAGGAAACACTGACCTGTGGTCTTAGTAGGAAACACTGACCTGTGGTCTTAGTAGGAAACACTGACCTGTGGTCTTAGTAGGAAACACTGACCTGTGGTCTTAGTAGGAAACACTGACCTGTGGTCTTAGTATAAAACACTGACCTGTGGTCTTAGTAGGAAACACTGACCTGTGGTCTTAGTATTAAACACTGACCTGAGGTCAGATAATCAGTCCTGAAGTCTTAGTATTAAACACTGACCTGAGGTCAGATAATCAGTCCTGAAGTCTTAGTATTAAACACTGACCTGAGGTCAGATAATCAGTCCTGAAGTCTTAGTATTAAACACTGACCTGAGGTCAGATAATCAGTCCTGAAGTCTTAGTATTAAACACTGACCTGAGGTCAGGTAACCAGTCCTGAAGTCTTAGTATTAAACACTGACCTGAGGTCAGATAATCAGTCCTGAAGTCTTAGTATTAAACACTGACCTGAGGTCAGGTAACCAGTCCTGAAGTCTTAGTATTAAACACTGACCTGAGGTCAGATAACCAGTCCTGAAGTATTAGTATGGGCTCAAACATTTAGATTTGGTGTTTCAAGTGAGAGGTTACGACAATTTATTCAAAATTGTAATAAAACGAATAATGATATGAAGAATAACACACAAAGGAATTTTGAGAATACTGAAAGCAACTGATATAAAGAACATTGTCTTTGCAGGTGCAGTGTATCTCGAGTTCCATTAATATGAAATGTATCGTAGACTAAATAGTAATTATTTTGCGAGCTATAATGTACTGTAACACATAGTAGAGTAAAGCATGATGCCGTCTAGCTATAGTCATGATATCGGATGCGATATAGTATATTTTCAAACGGTGTCTTGCGGCGAGACATTGTTTTTAAAGCAGTGTTTTGATGAGCCATGATGTGAGAGAGGATTGAAGGCCTGAGGCTTGATCTTTCTGGAAAGATAAACTATCGGTGTCCCTCGGCTTGTGATTCCAGGTGGGTTTTACTGACTGGGTCTGGAGAGGTAGTATGTAAGAACCATATCTCTACCCTACACTCCCCCACCCAACCACCCTACACTCCCCACCCAACCACCCTACACTCCCCCACCCAACCACCCTACACTCCCCACCCAACCACCCTACACTCCCCCACCCAGCCACCCTACACTGCCCCACCTGCAATCCCCACACACCCAACCACCCTACACTCCACACCCAGCCACCCTACACTGCCCCACCTGCAATCCCCACACACCCAACCACCCTACACTCCACACCCAGCCACCCTACACTGCCCCACCTGCAATCCCCACACACCCAACCACCCTACACTCCACACCCAGCCACCCTACACTGCCCCGCCTGCAATCCCCACACACCCAGCCACCCTACACTGCCCCACCTGCAATCCCCACACACCCAGCCACCCTACACTCCCCACCCAACCACCCTACACTGCCCCACCTGAAATCCCCACACACCCAGCCACCCTACACTGGCCCACCTGCAATCCCCACACACCCAGCCACCCTACACTGCCCCACCTGCAATCCCCACACACCCAGCCACCCTACACTGCCCCACCTGCAATCCCCACACACCCAGCCACCCTACACTCCCCACCCAGCCACCCTACACTGCCCCACCTGCAATCCCCACACACCCAACCACCCTACACTCCACACCCAGCCACCCTACACTGCCCCACCTGCAATCCCCACACACCCAGCCACCCTACACTGCCCCACCTGCAATCCCCACACACCCAGCCACCCTACACTCCCCACCCAACCACCCTACACTGCCCCACCTGAAATCCCCACACACCCAGCCACCCTACACTGGCCCACCTGAAATCCCCACACACCCAGCCAGCCTACATTCCCCACCCAGCCACCCTACACTTCCCACCCAACCACCCTACACTCCCCACCCAGCCACCCTACACTCCCCACCCAGCCACCCTACACTCCCCCACCCAACCACCCTACACTCCCCCACCCAGCCACCCTACACTCCCCCATCCAACCACCCTACACTCCCCCACCCAGCCACCCTACACTCCCCCACCCAGCCACCCTACACTCCCCCACCCAGCCACCCTACACTCCCCACCCAGCCACCCTACACTCCCCCACCCAGCCACCCTACACTCCCCACCCAGCCACCCTACACTCCCCCACCCAGCCACCCTACACTCCCCCACCCAGCCACCCTACACTCCCCCACCCAGCCACCCTACACTCCCCACCCAGCCACCCTACACTCCCCCACCCAGCCACCCTACACTCCCCACCCAGCCACCCTACACTCCCCCACCCAGCCACCCTACACTCCCCACCCAACCACCCTACACTCCCCACCCAACCTCCCTACACTCCCCCACCCAGCCACCCTACACTCCCCACCCAACCTCCCTACACTCCCCCACCCAGCCACCCTACACTCCCCACCCAACCTCCCTACACTCCCCCACCCAGCCACCCTACACTCCCCACCCAACAACCCTACACTGCCCCACCCAACCTCCCTACACTCCCCCACCCAGCCACCCTACACTCCCCACCCAGCCACCCTACACTCCCCACCCAGCCACCCTACACTCCCCACCCAACCACCCTACACTCCCCACCCAACCACCCTACACTCCCCACCCAACCACCCTACACTCCCCCACCTGCAATCCCCACACACCCAGCCACACTACACTCCCCACCCAGCCACCCTACACTCCCCCACCTGCAATCCCCACACACCCAGCCACACTACACTCCCCTACCCAACCACCCTACACTCCCCACCCAGCCACCCTACACTCCCCACCCAACCACCCTACACTCCCCACCCAACCACCCTACACTCCCCACCCAACCACCCTACACTCCCCCACCTGCAATCCCCACACACCCAGCCACACTACACTCCCCACCCAGCCACCCTACACTCCCCCACCTGCAATCCCCACACACCCAGCCAAACTACACTCCCCACCCAGCCACCCTACACTCCCCACCCAGCCACCCTACACTCCCCCACCTGCAATCCCCACACACCCAACCACCCTACACTCCCCCACCCAGCCACCCTACACTGCCCCACCTGAAATCCCCACACACCCAACCACCCTACACTCCCCACCCAGCCACCCTACACTCCCCCACCTGCAATC
>NC_074665.1:95287827-95330327 GCF_029448725.1 Salvelinus fontinalis | reverse complement strand
TCTCTCTCTCTCTCTCTCTCTCTCTCTCTCTCTCTCTCTGTCTCTCTCTCTCTCTCTCTCTCTCTCTCTCTCTCTCTCTCTCTCTCTGCTAGCAGAATCTCTTTACAGCTCCTCTCTCTCTCTCTCTCTCTCTCTCTCTCTATCTCTGTCTCTCTCTCTCTCTCTCTCTGTCTCTCTCTCTCTCTCTCTCTCTCTGCTAGCAGCATCTCTTTACAGCTCCTCTCTCTCTCTCTCTCTGCTAGCAGCATCTCTTTACAGCGGAAGAGAGTTGATTATGTCATTTGCCTTGTCCACGTCATGCTGGTTTTTATATCTCTGCCAGGAAATCTACCTTCGACACGTCATTAGTCATACCCTCTCCCTTCCATCCTTCCATTCCTCCATCCCTCCACGCAGCACACACATAAAACATCCTATTCCACCGAATACCCCCACAAACCCTGCTCGCTGCTCGCGCTTCCTCCCGACAAAACGTCATACAGGACAAAAGAAAACGCTATGCAAACCTACTGCATATCGTCGTACGCTCATTAGCTACGTTACTTACATACTGCAGAAATAAGTGACTCATTCCCCTCCCAGTTCCCCTCCCGACACCAGTCTCCTTCCATAGTGTACATGTTCTCTTAACACAGTGGGGTTGTGAATGAATGGTCCTGCTCCATTATTCTCACCAGATGCTTATGTAGTGACATTAGAAAGCATGTTGCTTACAGATCCAATAATCTATATGGCCCCAGGCTTCTTATATCCACTAGCCTACTCTTTGAGCCAGTAAAAAAAGAGAGGGAAAGAGAGACGGGGAAGGGATGGAGGGGGGAGAGAGAGTGATAGAGGGAGAGAACGAGTGAGAGAGAGAGAGAGAGAGAGAGACAGAGAGAGAGAGAGAGAGAGATAGAGAGGGAGAGAGAGAGAGAGAGAGACAGGGAGGATGAGGTGCTGCTGGTGTTAAACGTGTCTCCTACACCGGAGGTGGTAGACGGTGGTTTCTTCAGTGACCTGGGTGGTTGGCTACATCATTTTGACATGTACTTATCTAAGCCCCTCTTAATCACTTCAACAAAGATTAATTGCACAAGACAACAGTGGAGGTCATGTCTTCAAATCAAACAGCTCTTCCTCTTCTTCGTGACACACTAGAACACATTATCATGGTACATTTAGCCCTTATGGTTTTCCTGTAGTATCGCTTTGCTCTGGCAATACACATCAGAGAGTCTGATGCTGTACACTAGCTAGTTGTGTATGATGTTATGAAGACGGGGAGATATGCTATTCAGTATTTTCTTTTTTGACTAGAAATGCTCCGATCCGTTCTGATCTGAAGTAAATCCGTATTAGAACGCATCAACTCATCAAGATGCTCTGAGTCAGACAACATCAAGGTGCTCTGAGTCAGACAACATCAAGGTGCTCTGAGTCAGACAACATCAAGGTGCTCTGAGTCAGACAACATCAAGGTGCTCTGAGTCAGACAACATCAAGGTGCTCTGAGTCAGACAACATCAAGGTGCTCTGAGTCAGACAACATCAAGGTGCTCCGAGTCAGACAACATCAAGGTGCTCCGAGTCAGACAACATCAAGGTGCTCCGAGTCAGACAACATCAAGGTGCTCCGAGTCAGACAACATCAAGGTGCTCTGAGTCAGACAACATCAAGGTGCTCTGAGTCAGACAACATCAAGGTGCTCTGAGTCAGACAACATCAAGGTGCTCTGAGTCAGACAACATCAAGGTGCTCTGAGTCAGACAACATCAAGGTGTCCTGAGTCAGACAACATCAAGGTGCTCTGAGTCAGACAACATCAAGGTGCTCTGAGTCAGACAACATCAACATAACATTTTGGGACAAATACTATTCTCGGGAATAAGAAAGCTTTTTCTCTTACCTTCATCTCGTTTCCTCTTCTCGCCGTTTGATCGGGGAATACCCAGGATGCCGTTGATGGAGTAGGACCCCACAGGGTCGTTGGAAGGGCTTGTTACAGGTGGAGAGGCCTGGCTCGGTACTGAGGGAAAAGACACATTTTATCATTATTATTTCACCATTATTTTGTGGTCCTGTGTAGCTTAGTTGGTAGAGGATGGCACTTGCTGCATCGTGGGTTTGATTCCCAGGACCACCCATAACTAACTGTATACACACAGTAGCCGACTGTAAATTGCTTTGGATTAAGCATCTACTAAATAGTATATAATATTATTATTTTACCAGGTTGTTCAAATTGAGTAGAAAATATATATTTTTCAACGGAGACGAGGCGATTAACATGGGTTGGGGTTATGGTACATCTTACCCATGGTGTGGCCTGGTGTAAGGGTTATGGTTATGGTACATTTTACCCATGGTGTGGCCTGGTGTAAGGGTTAGGGTGATGGTACATCTTACCCATGGTGTGGCCTGGTGTAAGGGTTAGGGTTATGGTACATCTTACCCATGGTGTGGCCTGGTGTAAGGTTTAGGGTTATGATACGTCTTACCCATGGTGTGGCCTGGTGTAAGGGTTAGGGTTATGGTACATTTTACCCATGGTGTGGCCTGGTGTAAGGGTTAGGGTTATGATACGTCTTACCCATGGTGTGGCCTGGTGTAAGGGTTAGGGTTATGATTCGTCTTACCCATGGTGTGGCCTGGTGTAAGGGTTAGGGTTAGGATACGTCTTACCCATGGTGTGGCCTGGTTTAAGGGTTAGGGTTATGATACGTCTTACCCATGGTGTGGCCTGGTGTAAGGGTTAGGGTTATGGTACGTCTTACCTATGGTGTGGCCTGGTGTAAGGGTTAGGGTTATGGTACATCTTACCCATGGTGTGGCCTGGTGTAAGGTTTAGGGTTATGATACGTCTTACCCATGGTGTGGCCTGGTGTAAGGGTTAGGATTATGGTACGTCTTACCTATGGTGTGGCCTGGTGTAAGGGTTAGGGTTATGATACGTCTTACCCATGGTGTGGCCTGGTGTAAGGGTTAGGGTTATGGTATGTCTTACCCATGGTGTGGCCCGGTGCAGACAGGGATGTTCCATCTGGAGACGGGTGGAAAGGCTGCTGGACTTTTGTTCGTATTATCCTGTGATCACAGGAAAGAAAAGATGGTGTCAGTGCTTCCTCCTGCTCTTGGATCAGTTGACTGAGGAGATGGCGTCAGTGCTTCCTCCTGCTCTTGGATCAGTCGACTGAGGAGATGGCGTCAGTGCTTCCTCCTGCTCTTGAATCAGTTGACTGAGGAGATGGCGTCAGTGCTTCCTCCTGCTCTTGGATCAGTCGACTGTGGAGATGGTGTCAGTGCCTCCTCCTGCTCTTGGATCAGTTGACTGACAAGATGGCGTCAGTGCTTCCTCCTGCTCTTGGATCAGTCGACTGACAAGATGGCGTCAGTGCTTCCTCCTGCTCTTGGATCAGTCGACTGACAAGATGGTGTCAGTGCTTCCTCCTGCTCTTGGATCATTAGACTGACAAGATGGCGTCAGTGCTTCCTCCTGCTCTTGGATCATTAGACTGACAAGATGGCGTCAGTGCTTTCTCCTGCTCTTGGATCAGTCGACTGACAAAGATGGCGTCAGTGCTTCCTGCTGCTCTTGGATCAGTCGACTGACAAGATGGCGTCAGTGCTTCCTCCTGCTCTTGGATCAGTTGACTGACAAGATGGCGTCAGTGCTTCCTCCTGCTCTTGAATCAGTTGACTGACTTTTCACACAATACATCATGAGGCTATCATTTTGAACATCGCCGTGAATAAAGGGCCAGAATGGTCAGTGGTTAACTTGTTGTTTTTGCATCCTAAACCTCTTCTAATCACAGATTGGATGTTGTAGAACAGATGTTGGACTGTATTCTCTATATAATTAACTATTTATTACCAGGACCCATAGTGCTATGTGTCTGAGTGAGATGTCAGTAGTATCTCACCATAATAATGGATCCAATCCAAAGTCCAGATGTAGAAACAGCAGTGCCTACATGTTAGAAAGCCTACTGTACCTTTAAAAGGTGAGATCTAGAGAAGAAAAGTCTTCATTGCACTTTTGCTCTGAGAGGTGATCTTGCAAACAAAGCATGAAATCACATCAATTCACCTCAATGATCGGCTTCACTGGTTCTACCTGGCCTGAGCTAATCAGCTCTCCTTCTCTCTCCTTCTCTGGCTTTTCCCTCCTTCTTTCCCTCTCTCCCTGCCACACGGTAAAGGTTTGCAGGGCTCTCTCTCTCTGACTGCTGCCCCTCGGCTTGGCCAGGGCCGTGTCCCAAATGGCACCCTACTCCCTACATGGTGCACTACTTTTGACCCGAGCTCTATGGCACCCATAGCCCTATATCCCTACGGGCCATGGTCAAGGGTAGTGCGCTATATAGGGACTAGGTTGCTATTTGTGACTGACCACAGCTCTAAGGTCTCTGTAGCTTCAGCAGCAGCAGCCCCCCAGTGCCAACCCCGGTGTGGACGAGGGTCTATTGATCGAGGGCTTTGGGGGGAGAAAAAAGTTGGGGATTAGTCACAGGCCCAAACAGATGCAAATAGAAAGCTATAAATTATATGTGACAGGAAAGCAATATTTCCTTATTGCCTTGCACAAGCTTACGCCAGCATTAGATTCCTTTACCCTGACTGGCACCGTGGGGAAGAGCTGTCATTGTAAGGTGTAAACTTTAAAACTATTTATCATGTATGACATGGTGTGTACCTATTTTAGAACACGGACGGAGCGTTAAAGGTGGAGCGAGGACTTGGAGGATAAATAATGACACGTATCCCAGTTCACGTTTGCTTGGTGTCCTAATCCTAACACAGATCTGTTGTTGAGAATTTGACATTTCTTTGTATTTTATTAACATAATAGTATTGTTATTTAAGACCTCTATTTTATTAGATTATGTTACAAATTGAATCGCTTGGTCTGAAACTGAACAATTGAACAATTTACACGAGCTACACTATTTTAGCCGTTACCTAAACGTCTTAGCCGTTGGGGGTGGAGGGGGACATAATTTCACTAAACGTCTTAGCCGCTGGGGGTGGAGGGGGACGTCATTTCACTATTTGGTTTAGAATTTTAGGACCGGTGTATTTTTTAAATGATTTGATAAAATATTGGATTTGGCCTTTCCTACTATAGGCCATAGAAACACAGTGAACAACACATTCATAAATGGCAAAGGAATAAGGTTTTGAAGTGTCTGTCCCATATCTAGAAGATATCAGAAAGCTCAGGAAATAGTGGACACATATTTAACCCCTTTTTATTTTGTTGGCACAAAGCTATCTCCATAACTCCATTCATTTTTTTAAACCAGTAGCAAGTTACCTTCAGACGAGTCCCACGAGGTCATAAAACGGAGAACACCATTGTGTTGGTGAGAATCTCGTCTTTCCATAAAGTGCTTATGTTCGTTTTTTTTTAGGCTAAACCATTTCGGACGCTACGGACTTATTTGTGAGAAGACCGATTTTTTGCGGGGATGTCTCATGGTCTGACAAACACCGCTGTCGCACGGCCACCAACAACCGCAGATGCGGAAGGCCGACACGGGTGGATGTGGTGGATTGAGACTCAGCCCATGCAAAACAAATAAAGACATCTCCAGCTTAAACTGATGGATTTTGATGGGTATTTGTTTTTAGTGTGTTACTTAGACTGATGCACCGGTAGACCCTTCAGGATTTTAATTGAAACCCCTCAAAATCTAATATTTATGTTGTTGACTGTAGACACAAAGGACTAAGATATTCAGCTCTATGTTGTTAAGATGGCTGTGATATTGATATTGTTGTGAGGTTCAAGGAGTGAAGAACACACTACTGTCAGACCTCTCCTGAGGGCAAAGCTACAATACAATGACTAGCCTTCCCAGAGATCACATATCAATATTTTATTTACATTTTTTTTCACTTCACTCCATAACAGTTATTTGACCCCCTGACTTCTGTGTGCAATATAAATCCAAAAGACTTTATTTGGAATACATGTTCTTGATATCGAATAAGCAATTTAAAGGAATGAATTAATGACTTAGCTGTTGCTGAAAATCCCCTGAAGAAATATTAAAATTGCTTTACTTTTGAATCAATATTATTGAACGCCATTGAAGACCTTTTTTATGTCTAGTAGCGGCTAGCGGCGATACTTGTTGTGGGGTAATTTCTTCCTTGTGGCGCGGTGGCCCAAACCCAGTCCAGCCAGACACCAACTACAACAGGATCTCTGTAACAGTTAATAATGCATACAGGGGAACAGTGTTTAAACCTAGATCCTCTTATGTCAACAGTCCTGGGGTCACTTTTGTTTGGCCATAAAAACCCTTTTAGAGTAGCGGTCAGTAGTCCCAGTCCTTCCCTTTGTCTAAGCTTGGTTAGTGTAGCCAATTCTCCATGTGATTCACCGTGTTTAAAGAGAAGTGCTATACTGGCCAATGTGAAGTTACTGCCTGGTCTATTGTGTACTGGATGGAGCATCAACCGATGTTTTGGAGACCGTTTTAGAAAACACTTATTGGGGAACGTGTAGGGTGTTTGTAACTGTTATTGACTCATAATCCTAGACATATAGTCTACTGATGTATGGTTAGCATCGAACCTTCCACTGTAGAACAGCCCTTTTCTGGTCTCAAGGAAGCAGGGTTATACAGATATTTTATACAACTACTATCCAACAATTCAGTCAAAATATTGAATTGGACCGACTTGAGTTAGAATCATGTGTGTTTGAGAACATGCGTGTGTGTGTGTGTGTGTGTGTGTGTGTGTGTGTGTGTGTGTGTGTGTGTGTGTGTGTGTGTGTGTGTGTGTGTGTGTGTGTGTGTGTGTGTGTGTGTGTGTGTGTGTGTGTGTGTGTGTGTGTGTGTGTGTGTATAGAGTAAAGTGTAAAATAATTTCAATTTAACATTGACCCACTTAAAGGTTCTTCACTTCACAAAGAGACATATTCAGCATTATGAAATTAAAATAAATTCAAAGTAGGTTTCGTCTTTGGTTAATAGAATCACATTTAGTTTAATTCACATTGTAATACTCCCCCCACCCCCCATAATAAACAAAGACACGTAGGGGATTATTCAGTTCAAAAATAGCTAAGCGAGATTGAATTTGATTCTAATTGAAATCTTTATAGGTGGGTCTTTTAATGATATGAATGTACATTTTGAATCTATCACATACATGTGTCTGAGACTGCTTAAATGGGCCTTTTTAAGCAACCACGAAGCATGAAATGAATTTTTCTTCTGCTCTTTCTCTATTTAAAAAGATGTGTTGTGTGGGGCTGTCTGTCCAGGCTCTTTCTGCAGTCAGCTCATTAAAGTGTGATGCTGCTGCTGCTGCCTCTATGGAACACTGCCTCTTAACGAAAGTTCATCACCAAGGATCTCTGGCGGGTAGGGGGTCCATTTCTCTACCTCTTTCTCCCCCCTCCCTCTCTCACAATGCTATCTCTCTCTCTCTCTCTCTCTCTGCTATCTCTCTTACACCCCTTGGTCTGTTTCACCAATGCACTCAAAGTCCTCTTTGTGATCATGATGTTTCCTTGTTACTTTACAGAAGTGAAGGCTTTACGTGGTGGTACTATAATACAGTTCTCCATATCAACCATAAATACACCATCTGACCTCAATCTTAACCAGCGGGCAGGATCCTCTCCAAATTAGATTGGTTTGAGGAAGTTTTCAGAATATCTATTTACATAAAATGTCATTTGATTATTGAATTCATAACACGTGTTTTTACTGAGAATACACTTCCCACTCTTTGTTTGACTGGTTGGACAAATACACTAATATATGTCTAATGCTTTGGCAGATAACAATCCCATTTTTTAACAAACTCTAACAGCGATATGTGAAATAAGACAAAATGCAACTGCATTTACCAAAGGCATATCGGAGAAAAATATACGATGTACGATACGGGTGCCCCTGAACAAGGAAGGTAACCCACTGTTCCTAGGTCGTCATTGAAAATAAGAATTTGTTCTTAACTGACTTGCCTAATTAAATAAAGGTTCATTTAAAAAAAAACAAAAAAAAAACAGGTACTCCTTTTTAAATAGACCACACGACTCCACAAAGCTTCAAACCAAACCAGCTATAAGGTCTAAACTGTAAAGAAAACGTCCAATACACCACATTAGATGTGCTGCTATTGAACAATGGCTCGGCTTTTGGTGCCACGCGGGATCTGGTCACCGGCTTGCCCTAGTGATCGATTTTCATCCAGACAGATTCACTTCGTCCTGAGATATACTGCTGATTGCTGGGGGAGTTTGGACTGAAAGATTGAATTGCACCGTCGAGACCACCCTCGATGGGAGAAAAAGTTTGTCAAACTCTGAGCTTATAGGCTCCTTTTATTCTGCAGTGCAGTTCATAGATGGAAAACATACATTGATAAAAAAATACCTTGAGAGTTCATCACGACTTTGAAGATTCTTTAGAAATACTGTTAAATAGTCATAAAGATGTTCTCCCCGTATAACAGCCAATGGAAGTAAATTATACAGTATATAATAAAGGCAGTCTCCTGAATAAATCAAATGTAGGCCAGGCGTTGAGGCCTAAACATGGACAGACGAAAGCACTGCTGCTATTATTGTGTATTTGTAAATTTTCTTGATGAAATTTGCAAGGATGTTTCCCAATTTTATGATTTTTTTTATTTTCCAGATGTTTGACGGTGACATAATACTATTTTACGTTTTCATTCAAAGGAATAGGCTTATTGGCTATGTAATTATTAATAAAGAAATAGTGTTTACCTGTTAATGGACGAGACGCTTGGAACCGTGTCGTTGTCACAGACGCCCTCAGCTAACAGTCTGTCTCTGATTTCCCACGCGAACATGGTCGGATTCTGGCGCTTGTAGTCCGCTATTTTATCCACAACCTTTGGAGTCGCCACTTTTGGTTTGGACCCACCAATAACTCCTGGCTTTATACTGCCGGTCTCGTAGTATCTGCAACAATAATCAACAACGTATCGATCATGAAACATCTAGGCTATCTGTTGGATGGACAATTCTTCGTTTTCTTGGCTAGAGTTGATTTAAATTATCATTAGATTTGTGGATATGTTCGAATGTTATGCACCTTATGCCCCCAAAATACTGTGTTGCGTCTACAGCGCGTTCAGCCCGCAAACACCTCCACAATGTGCACATTGTCGTCTGAGGCTAACTTTAAAATATATACTTTATAGCCTAGGCTATACTCTAACTCTGTGTGGTGGAGTGACTTAAAATCGTTTTGTAGGATCCAAAAAATAACAGCGAAGACTTATGATCAAATACTTGAGCTATTCCATCCGGCTACAACCCATTACAATGGTGTCCAACTTTATTGTCTGTGCCAAAAATACTAAGAAAATATTAAGAAAACATGCAATTAATTTCAAATGACATGCTACCAAGTTTTGCTATTTAACTAATTTAGACAAACATTCCAAGTGCATAAAACAAATACCTTTTAAAATCCTTTTGATAGCTGAAAAATATTTTAAAAACATTCAAATGTCGTACGGACACGAACCCAATACAATTCAGTTGTAATCTGATATAGCCTAAATTACGGGGATAGCAGTTTAGCTGTGTACAGACACAGCACCGCTCCTCGTGATGGCTAGGATTAAGTCAGATATTGTTTCCTATATCCTCATTATGTGTGTCTAATATACTGACGTGTTTCCACTCTTTTTTTTTTTGCCATGTTTTGTTATATTTTGGTCGAATCTGTTTTATTTGGGATCTGCCAATATGTAGGGATGAGAGTTGCAGGACAGGTGCATTTTTTTTTAAGAGTGCGTCTTTCTGTCTCATGATTGGTAGTTTTTCCACCGCCTTACCTGCCCAGTATTTTGCTGACACAGCCGTGGCTGACCCGTAGTTGTCTTGAAATGTCACAGGGTCTCACTCCTTGGTGGGCGAGTTCTACGATTCTTGTCCTCACCACGTCAGGTAGGGGTCTGCCGTTGACAAACACCCCGCCCAGCTGGTTCACACCGCCGTGCCCTATATGGGAGACAACAACAGCACAGAGAACCATAACATTAAATACAGGGGTGTGGGAGATTCTGTAGGTTATATTATCACCTCAGCTATAACGCATTGTATGGCATTAGAACGGTTCAACTTGAACATTTTAGACAAATCATATCTAAGCATCCGGTCTTGAATATGATTTTAATGGTCCAATATCCAAGTGTGTATTTTAAGAAGGACTTGTGGTTGTGGGTTGAGGACTATATTATTCTTTCCCAGGGACGTCATCAATTCATGTCTTTTTTGTTGTTGTTGAATGTTTATCAACTCTGTTTGTAGGCTACTCTGAAGAGGTGCGTGGCAAGGTCACGTAGGCTATAACTTTTAGCAGATAGTATCATATTATAGCCTGCCATTAGCTGCTATAACATATTTATTTGTACGTGAATAGTTGGTTGTCCAATATTGCTGCCCCATTGAATATCAGGCTAGAGTTTCCTGTAGGCTATCCAGTTCAATAGCAATGCTGTAATTTTACAATCCCCCCTCAAAATTTGGTAATTAACAATTTATAAACACATTCATCATTAGCATAAATGGTCTATATATTATAGCTGGAATATTCTTCATACTTTAATTAGAGCGATTCTATTTTATAAAATGTTAACTCTGCAGTAATAATACGTATCATCTCTCGTCTATATCGTTTAATACAAGGCGGATATCTTTTCAACTCTGGCCCACGGCTCGGGCTGGCTATAGAGTTACACGCTCTTTCATTTTCTTTTCTCCGTAATTATAAATAATTAAGCGCTTTGATTACTCATATTACATATTATTTTGTAAATGAAGAAAAAAGAGGGGGATAAATTATTCACAAGCATGAGCAAAACAACATCTACCTCCATCCATTATTTCACCTGCACAATAACAATAGGCCTTCCAATATCATGTCAAGTACATTTGTAACAATATTATTTTAAATTAAGATAACGTTTATTTTAATGTGTATATTGTTTAAGTGTTATTTGGTCAATCAATAAATTGGTGCCTATTAGAATATTGGCCTAATAAATTGGCACGGACCTGTCAATGACTCGTATTAACCTGGTGACAGGTTTACTAATTCTAATGTGACGTGTTTTGTCCTTCCATTTTGTCCTAATTTGGTAACGCTACACAAAACGTAGGCCTTTTTAGGAGTTTATTATGCACAATTGAGAAAAATACAAACAAAAATAATATAATAGATGTACGTGCGCCGTTAAGCACGTATTATAAACATAATATTTTCAGTTTAGAAAATAGTTTAAAATGTGTCTTCCAAATATGAACATTCCCATCGAACTTCACTGGATTAGCTTGTTCCCAATGCCACTGTAATTCAGGCTACATGACAACGCTGGAGTGGTTTTTGTTGTCGGTTGTGATATGTAACAAAATGCAGACGATGTTGCGTTGTCAGTGAAATGAGTGCATAGCTGTCAACGATCATATTCGCAAGGCTAATGGCCTATTTCTAATCATTATCTGTTTTTACAGGCTCAGTTTTCGTTGCAAACACAACAATATCTGAAAAACTCATTATCTACTTACGGTGCATCGCTGAGAACGGGTCTACTTTGCAGTGAATATCCATCGGATAGCAAAGGAAAGACGGGTAATCAATGGAAGTCGCCGTTTCGCCTTTGTAATGCAGATAAAAATGTGAAGAAACGGAAAAACTTTATTCGATTAAAGATTTCGCTTTTCCCTCCACTCAGTCACTGAGAGGGGTTAACTTCTTGTAAAAGTTGCCGTCGTGGTAACAATCCGTGCCGAGAATAGAGGCTACTGCTGGTCAGGTGCAGAACATGACCGACGCTTGATTCATCAACGTGGAAATGTTTTTCAGTTCGAGTTGGATTTTCAAAACCTGGAATGATGAGATTAATTTTCTCAGAACATCATGACGAATAGGACAAACCTTTACGTCTAAAACCGTTCCTGACAGTCCTGTGGTAAATAGATAGATCCTAGTTCCGGCCTTGATTTGCTGGTTGGTTGCGGTGGGTAGTACGCTCAGATACGCATAGACATGACATAAGAAACATGGACACTGTGGGGAGTCTGGTGCCCTGGTACCTTCCCCTTTTCCTGGACTCTAAAATGGGGTGGATGCGTTAGCCGGAATCTTTGGGTTGAGAATGAAGCCCCTCGCCGTGTGTGCGTTTCTAAAAGCAAGCTGCCTGCCCCCCCTCCCCTCCGCGCACCCCTTTGCTTATGGATGAGTTGTCAGACAAAGGCAATAGATTCCAACACTTTGTGATTCGCCAACGCAAAAACCTGGAGCCCAAACGAGGAGGTCTCAGGGTCTGACACACCGAAAGGGGAGGGGAAATAAACAAGGAATTGACTCGGAGTTTTAAGATCAGAGTTTCCAGACATTAGATCGGGACGAGGGGTAAATGAAAGCCATTTTTGACTTTATCAATATCTAGAGTTTATCTTATTAGATGAATAACGGACTGAGACAGGAATAGACTAACATTTGGGTGAACATACTGTCGCTAGACGTTTTACAAGTTGGCATAACTGTACAAATAGCCTAACGCATATTTGCTGGCTTGGTAAATCCTTCTTTTCTTGTTGAGATGATGTTATGTAGGCTGCTGGAATGCATCGTTGTTCTAATTAATGACGCTAATGCTTCATGCGTGTATATTAGACGTATTTGACATGTTTTGCTATGTAGGCCTACAGCTCAAATGCGATTGTTTTGCACGTTGTTTACATGTAAACAAACGCTGCATGTCTTATGTATATATGTTTAACTTACTATGTGAAGTATAACGAGAAGGAGCTTGAAGAGGGGAGTGGAGGGCTCTGGACAATCGGTCGTCGATACATTGACCTTTTCTGTTATTTTATTGATTCGGTGATCATGACCACCTTCCCGTGATGGATGTACAGCCTGCGCCGACTGGGCCGAGGGGCTAGTAGTAGTATAGAGGCTGGAGGTGAGATTGGACAGGGGAGCGGGGTGCCGGGGTTGGCCGTGTGTGTCAACACAACCCGCAGTGCTCTCCTCCACACCTTCTGTAGATGGCGCTCACAGGTTTCATTTGTCTAAACCGTTTAAACCGACCGTATACTTCTGGTGTCAAAAGAAGTTACAACTCCGGCTGCAAGTGAAACTGTGAATGCTCCGTGTTCATGGGATTAGTGATGACAGTATTATGAATATTGATTAGCTTCGATAAATAGGTCTACATGTCAGTGATCGCATGGATTGAATTTCACTGCCAATGTAGAATTGTAATGCGTCAAAAAGCCTACTGCTTGTTATAACACCGGCCATATTATTATCATCAAATGAATCATTTAAATAAAATTGAAACTATTCAGGTAGCCTACCAAATAGAATGTACTTTTTTTTTCTGACACAAATTCATTCAACTTTTTTATTTTTTTAGGGGGGGGGGGTTGTCTTATTTCAGATGTATTTTATGATTTATTTTTGATATCCATTTATTTGAGTTGATTTAATTAGATACATGAAATAGTTCAAGTGTAGGCTATGGGCTAGGTCTACAGAGCCACCATCATCCTGCGAAAAGTTGAAAGGTAATATTAATAAAACAAATATCAATATTGATTATTCTTGTTCTTATTTATATTCCTAATATTCATAATAATTAACAGCAAAAGTATAATTAACACAAACATTATTGTTAGAGTTTTGTTATATTAATTCGTTTTTTACAGGCCCATAGGCTATAAATGTGAATGTCTCCAACGTTTTCAATCGACATGTTGTTTAAGGCCAGTAATGGAGGGAGACCCTCACGAAGGTCTAACGTTGGATGAGCGAGCTGCGTGCCTGGTGGCACTTGATATTTTGGGGGGGGGTTTGTATTTTTTTGTGGGGGGGACATCTCTGAGGAACATAGGCGGCTACATCTATTGCTCTGCCTTCTGGTCAGGTTAGGGGATAATTTCTCTTATAGGCCCTACTGTTTTTGGAGTGAGCTTCTGGTACAATATGTAGCACTATAGGGTGTAATTTCACACTCCACTGCACATTTCCCCTAAAGCTAAGTTTATTTTTTTTTCTATAAGACCCCCCAATTCTTTTCCGCTGCCCTTGTGCTCTGCGCGATTTGGTCTCCAAGTGCAAAAAAATTAGGCGTTAATGTCGTCGTCCCCCCCATTAGGGGACCAAGTATGAAAATGATTGTAAACACCGCATATGGTAAATGAATACAAAGATGCTGACTATGTTTATTTTCATTGTCCTATCACTTGAATAGCACAGGGCGCGTGTGTGGCGTGTTTGACCCTCTGTTCGGTTCCTTGGCTCGTATCACCCCTCTTTTTTAGAGAGAGAGCCCGTTCTATTCAGCCCCTACACAGGGTCAGATCCTATTTAAAAGCGATTCAGTGGGAAATTAAACAAGACGATGGCTGAATAAATTGATGTTCCGGTCGCTGCAATTTATAGCAGAACCAAAGCAAGTTCTGTTAAGATGGTGGGCTTTAAGAAGACATTGACTTACAACGTGTCTTATTTTGTGGTCCACTTAGTTTATTTACATGATGTGCATAACCACCATTTTATTTATGAGCACGCGAGTCCAAGAGTGCCTGTAGATGATTCATTTCTACAAGCCCTGAACTTTACATAACCTATAGTAGGCTAGGATAGCCAACCGACATGGTGTAGGCCAGAAAGGGAATTATTTACGATAAATAGGCCTACATCGGGATTGACGCCGATAGTTATTTTAGGGGGGGGGGGGGGGGGGGGGGGGGCATGTTTTGGGACACCAGTGACCACACCCATGAAAATTGTTTTAATATATTGACAGAGAGCAATTTATCTTTTGCTCAGTTTGATAATAGTGTGTGTAGTCTATAAGTACCATGGAGAGGGGAAGGCAGAGAGGAGAAGAACCGTACAGAACTAGGAGCTCCGCCCGCAGGATACACGATTTGGTCCCGCCAGAAAAAACGTGTAATATTGTCAGCGATAACAGAGTTTAGTAGTAGTGAGACAGTGAGTAGTAACGAACTTTATTTCGAAGAAGATAATGTTTGTTTTTTCCAGTTCTCTGTTGCCGCTGCTTTGCCTCTAGTCTCGTTTACCTTCGTATTGTTATGACAACGTCACCCAATCGATGTGACTTTCACTTCCAGCTGCCTACGGTCGACTGTCTTCAGTTAGGACCTGAGATCACTGCTTGAGTATTAGTCGAACAGGTATCCTCTGGATCTCATGGGGGAGTTAAAACAATAAATCATTTCATTTCAATGAGCTGCTAGCCAAATGTGTATTGTTATATTGCATTGAACATCTTATAATGTTTGTAAAATTTAAAAAAAAATCCAATAAATAAATAATATATTTCGAAACCTATAGGCCTATTGTTTGACACAATCTATTGGCGGTTTGGTGTTGAGAATTTATATTTTTTTTTTACATAAAACGTCCATATTTCAAGTTGAATGAAATGCAGTTATTGTATGGTCATAAAAGAAAACATAATTGCCACTATATGATAGGCTGAATAATTATGTCATTTCACTTTAAACTCCTCTTCTGAATGATTTATTTTCACCAACTTGATTATTGAATAATTCAAAATTATCATATAAATATTAAAATGAGTTTGACTAATACTGAACTGTTGAAAATGAACCTTACTATTCCTATCACGTCCGTATGTTTGTCACATGTCACCCAAGTAGATCTTGCAGCGTGTCAAAACGTTATTGAAAGCTGACACAATAAAGCGAGGAATTCGAGGAACCCCAGTCTTCTGACCGCGCCCTCTCGAACGTCTCTTCTCTCTGTCAAATTCTGACCCCTATCTTCCAACTGTAGCCTTCACGATAACATTATATTAGTCTACAAGGTGAAACTCCATACAGGAACAAAATACACCCCCCTCCCCAAAATAACTCTCGTCCCATTTGAAGGCCTCACTTCAATTAGACACAAAAACCAATACATTTTGCCGAATGCTAAGAGAGAGTTATTTGGAGTATTGAATTTCGAAAAGGTCTTACCCCCAGCTCAGTTCAATTAGCTCCATGCACGCGACTTTAAATAGCTGCTTAGTCGCGAGCAGAGCGTCCGATGGAACAGATGGTGCAACCAATTTGATTCCATCCTCCAACACCATCCAAAGATTGATTTTGCACTCGCTTTTAATTTTACCATAATTAATTAGATCATTACAACTGTTTTCCATTGATTTTCCCATTTAAATTCAAAATTAAAAGGTGAATTAGTATGTGATCTATGTTTTCTATTAACCGTATGGGACAACAATATAGAACAAATGTTCACCAAAATTGATATGCAAAACCTCCCAGTATGTCTAAGCACTATGCAAAGCATCGCAGTAAAAAATAGATTAATTATCTGGCATCGAAGATGTTTTAAAATGTCTATACAATTCTGAACTAAAATGCATCAAATGTATGGAAATTATATATATTATTAAATGATATACAATTTGAAGCTGTTCAACACACACACACACACACACACACACACACACACACACACACACACACACACACACACACACACACACACACACACACACACACACACACACACACACACACACACACACACACACCGTTAGAAAAGTGATCGAATTTGGACGTTTTAGATTGGATAATCCAGGGCGCACCACACAGAGCCTCCGCACCGTAAAGGCGTTGTAAACTCTAACCTGGTTTTAACAGGAGGGTTTATCAATAACACCAGGAATAGGATTCTCTCTGGATCCATTTGGTCTTCCTCTTCACTTTCAGAATGTTACGAGACACACTCATATCTGTAAAGTCAACTATTATCACCAATATACATTAACGGTTGGTTTTGCATTAACTGGAAACGTGACGGGTAGACTATTAGACTAACGACAGAGTCTATGATTAGGTTGGCTTGACATTGCTTAGCAACAGTGACATGGCCTTGTTTCAGAACCGAAGCCAAAGCAAACCTACAAATGTCATGTCTGGGGCACAAAAATAAATGACATTGGTTTAACGAATTGTACGTGATTTCCAACAGCTCAGAGTTATCATTTTTGGTCACTGGTCCGGAGCTCTGTTTGCAGGCTAATCCACCTGGCCGACCCGGACCCTGAGCTCCCTCTCCGGCTTGGCGTCTTCAATATCCTAGATGGTTCCCCTGTATTCGTGGTAAACCTACCCCAACCACATCAAAGGATATTCTGAACATTGCAATGCAGACAAGACACACGAATGATGATTGTACAAGATATGCAGGCCTATTTTAGACTATGCATCATTTTTTGGGGACACATTTTTTTCGTAAAGAGGCTCAGACGAAGAGTTCCATCTTGATCCCTCATAGGCTACTGTGTGGGAATATTTTTTTTGTAGGCCTATACTTTGGAACCGGAATAAACGAAATATGTCGATTCAAGTATTGCTCTTGGATGACTGCAGCCTCATTTAATGTTACTGTCTTTCATGTGAAATCATGAAAAATTAAGAATATTAATAAAAGTCAATGTAAAAGTTTTACAACTGTAAGGTCCGTATTTCAGATGATAAAATCCACACAGCATAAAGACTTGATTTTGAGTATCGCTGTATCTTTGAGTAGAGCTGTAAAATGCGACACATTTAAATCCATATATTAGGAAACATTTATTTATTATGAATTCAGTCGTGAGATACTTTGAACTTATATGATGACAGCTAGCATTACATTCATCTCATATCGGTTTGTCCCCGCTCTCCCTCCCTTTCGCTCTCTGTCCCCGTCTCTCCACACACACACACACACACACACACACACACACACACACACACACACACACACACACACACACACACACACACACACACACACACACACACACACACACACACACACACACACACACACACACACACACACACACGCGCGCGCGCACACACACACCGAATAGGGTTCATTTATTCGTAGCCTACCATTGGGCTGTAAGTGAAAAATCCAACTGCAAGTGAAAGAGGATTCAGGTTAGATGACTTTGATTAGTATACACTTTGTTCAATTACTTTGTTAAATTACTTTCCATACCCTGAGTACAAAAGCAGTCAGACTGTGGAGTTTCTGAGCTCTCTATGCCCCGGGTACTACAAATGATTAACCAAAATTAACATCTTCTGATTTGCATTTTAAATGTGAAACGCGAAAACAATGCAAGGCCCGTACATAGTCTATTACTTCGATTCTGATAAGGTTTAAATTGATTGTAAGTATAATAAATTATATTGTATTATTATTATTATTATTTAGTATTATTATTGTTATAATTATATTAATAATAATTCTTATTTTACATCTAGGCCTATACACATTGTTTTGCCACATGGAGATAGGCCATACAGGTTGAGTACTTATAATGATGGCAATTAGTTTGCCCAGAAGGGGCACTCCAGTTCATAAGTATTGACCCTACTTACTCTAGTCTACCACCAGACAGTTAGAATCATTTGAACCTTGTTCAGTTTTTTTTTTATACCAATAGAAAATAAATACAACAAAAAGAAAGTCATGAAAAAAAGTACTAAATAAATAAAAAGTGTGTTATGGATGTTTGAAACTCTGAAAGGTTTGGTTGCACCTTTAACCTCATGTGATGGTCTATACTGGAAATGTTGAGTGAGGTCATCATTATCATCATCATCATCATCATCAGTAAATGATGATACAGTGGCCCGTATACTGAAATGATTCTTATATGTGGTAATCAATCAATCAAACAATCAATCAAATCAATCAAATGTATTTATAAAGCCCTTTTTACATCAGCTGATGTCACAAAGTGCTATACAGAAACGCAGCCTAAAACCCCAAACAGCAAGCAATGCAGGTGTAGAAGCACGGTGGCTAGGAAAAACTCACTAGAAAGGCAGGAACCTAGGAAGAAACCTAGAGAGGAACCAGGCTCTGAGGGGTAGCCAGTCCTCTTCTGGCTGTGCCGGGTTGGAGATTATAACAGAACATGGCCAAGATGTTCAAACGTTCCTAGATGACCATCCGGGTCAGATAATAATAATCACAGTGGTTGTAGAGGGTGCATCAGGTCAACACCTCAGGTGGTACAGAAAGACCTCACCTTTTTGTCACCTGTTCCGGAACAACTTTTCAAACACTCTTCTCTTTTTCTCTCTCTTCTTCATTCTTTTCTTAGTATGGTAAAGAACTTCCTGCAGACTGATCTGCCAATGGAATGCTATGTAAGCCCACCTACCTCACCATAATAGCAGGGACACATTTTGTTAAATCGCTCTTGAATTAAAAACACTGGAGAATAAAATATGTTCATTATTAAAGACGTAAAAATGCACCCTTGCATTTCAGACAATATGCAGATTGGAGGGTAATTGTTAAATGTGCCCTGCAGTGCTGGATTAAAAATAGGACGGTGTTCAGCTCGTGTCATTTCAGGAAATATTCTTCATATTTTAACACT
This sequence comes from Salvelinus fontinalis, assembly GCF_029448725.1. Lineage (NCBI taxonomy): Eukaryota > Metazoa > Chordata > Actinopteri > Salmoniformes > Salmonidae > Salvelinus > Salvelinus fontinalis. The sequence continues at coordinate 95,310,877 of NC_074665.1, read as the reverse complement.
GTTCTGGGAACAGGGGCAAAGTTTCCCTCCCTCCTCCCCCCCATTCAAACTTTCCACATGAATAATCAAATGTGTGCTCGGGACTTCACAAAGACTGCTGAAAGAAAGGCCTTCTAATGAGTTGGTTCTGTATAATAGAGGCCATTATTCAAACTAATTGTGAATACAATTGAATTGTCCCACCACCTTTACCTTACCGATAGACGGATAAAAGGGTTTTTAATATGTTCATATTGGCACATGTTTGTAAAAATATTATGTGAAAAATTATAATTGAAAAGAAAATACATGCAATTGTAGCACTGAAATAAATAAATAAATAAAATAAATGAGGTATTAAAAAGAGAGTTCTTAGTGCTACGGTTAGAGAGAATGGAAGAGGGGACAATATTTCAGCCAGCTATTTAACACATATGGTCCTGATTTGCTCCTATGTTCTAAGGCTGCCTCTGGTCCCATGTCTTTATAATCTCTCTCTGTGTGTGTGTGTGTGTGTGTGTGTGAGTGTGTGTGTGTGTGTGTGTGTGTGTGTGTGTGTGTGTGTGTATGTGTGCCCCAGGCTGCCCAGAGGTGGCCACCCAGCTGCCTCTCGCTAAAGCAGACAGGGAACAGCTTCCCATCATGTCAGCAATATGGGAACCGGAGCTTCTGTCCGGTGGGCCTGTGACATGTGTTAGCCTATGGCATGTCTCTTGTGAATAGATTATCTTTGTTGTGAATGGATTATCTTTGTTGTGAATGGATTATCTTTGTATTTCCTGGTGCCATGATGAACTGCCTTTGCAAATATCAGTATGTTTCTATTTATTCCGTATGATGTTTATTCCACAACACATTTTTAACACGTTGGTATGATGTTTATTCCATTTCACATATTTAACATGTTGGTAGGATGTTTATTCCACTTCACATTTTTAACATGTTGGTATGATGTTTATTCCACTTCACATATTTAACATGTTGGTACAGTATGATGTTTATTCCACTTCACATATTTAACATGTTGGTATGATGTTTATTCCACTTCACATATTTAACATGTTGGTATGATGTTTATTCCACTTCACATTTTTAACATGTTTGTACAGTATGATGTTAATTCCACTTCACATTTTTAACACGTTGGTATGATGTTTATTCCATTTCCCATTTTTAACATGTTGGTATGATGTTTATTCCATTGTACATTTTTAACATGTTGGAATGATGTTTATTCCACTTCACATATTTAACATGTTTGTACAGTATGATGTTAATTCCACTTCACATTTTTAACATGTTGGTATGATGTTTATTCCATTTCATATATTTAACATGTTGGTACAGTATGATGTTTATTCAATTTCATATATTTAACATGTTGGTATGATATTTATTCCATTTCACATATTTAACACGTTGGTATGATGTTTATTCCACTTCACATATTTAACATGTTGGTACAGTATGATGTTTATTCCACTTCACATATTTAACATGTTGGTATGATGTTTATTCCACTTCACATATTTAACATGTTGGTATGATGTTTATTCCACTTCACATATTTAACATGTTGGTATGATGTTTATTCCACTTCACATATTTAACATGTTGGTACAGTATGATGTTTATTCCACTTCACATATTTAACATGTTGGTACAGTATGATGTTTATTCCACTTCACATATTTAACATGTTGGTACAGTATGATGTTTATTCCATTTCATATATTTAACATGTTGGTACAGTATGATGTTTATTCCACTTCACATATTGAACATGTTGGTACAGTATGATGTTTATTCCACTTCACATATTTAACATGTTGGTATGATGTTTATTCCACTTCACATATTTAACATGTTGGTACAGTATGATGTTAATTCCACTTCACATATTTAACATGTTGGTACAGTATGATGTTTATTCCACTTCACATATTTAACATGTTGGTATGATGTTTGTTCCACTTCACATATTTAACATGTGGTATGATGTTTGTTCCACTTCACATATTTACCATGTGGTATGATGTTTGTTCCACTTCACATATTTAACATGTGGTATGATGTTTGTTCCACTTCACATATTTAACATGTGGTATGATGTTTATTTGTTCGTCTTTTTATATGCAGTGAGTATTCAATGTGTTATTTCGATGTTCACATTGTATTGGAAGTGAACGTCACATTCACATCCAGTTCCTTGTTCAGGTTGTCTGGGATATTTGGAGTCTTTGTTTACTTGGTATTGGAAATTATATATTATGTCTGTGTTTGTGTGTGTGTGTGTGTTTGGTTACATAGTTGAGCGTGTGTGTGTGTGTGTGTGTCTGTGTGTGTGTGTGTGTGTGTGTGTCTGTGTGTGTGTGTGTGTCTGTGTGTTGGGGGGGGGGTATACATTTCTATTGCTCTCCCCTCCAGAAAATGTTCGGATGAGCAGTTTCCACATCAGCTCCTGATCACTTGTGTAAATGCTTCCTGTCACCTTCAGTGGTGTAATGATCATGAAGATCTTCCCCTTGATCTATGGCAAGCCATAATGTAACCGAGGGCACTCCTCCCACATACTTCTCCCTGGTCCCGCGTTCCAAATGACATCCTAGTCCACATGTAGTACACCGCTTTTGACCAGAGCTGTATCGGACACCTTGTGGGTCCTGGTAGAAAGTAGAGCACTGCGAAGGGAATAGGGTGCTATTTGGGATGCACACCCTGGCTGGGTGCGAAGAAGTAACCCAAAGGAGGGATCCAAGTTAGATTGTTTAGTGGCGAAAAGTGGGTGTTGTAATGGTGTTGGGGGGGTCCTCCTGTCATAACATCTGGCTGCTAAGGCTAGTAGTGGGGTTGTAATGGTGTTGGGGGGTCCTCCGGTCATAACATCTGGCTACTAAGGCTAGTAGTGGGGTTGTAATGGTGTTGGGCAGTCCTCCTGTCATAACATCTGTCTGCTAAGGCTAGTAGTGGGGTTGTAATGGTGTTGGGGGGGTCCTGCTGTCTTAACATCTGGCTGCTAAGGCTAGTAGTGGGGTTGTAATGGTGTTGGGTGGTCCTCCTGTCATAACATCTGGCTGATAAGGCTAGTAGTGGGGTTGTAATGGTGTTGGGCGGTCCTCCTGTCATAACATCTGGCTGCTAAGGCTAGTAGTGGGGTTGTAATGGTGTTGCGTGGTCCTCCTGTCATAACATCTGGCTGATAAGGCTAGTAGTGGGGTTGTAATGGTGTTGGACATTCCTCCTGTCATAACATCTGGCTGATAAGGCTAGTAGTGGGGTTGTAATGGTGTTGGGCGGTCCTCCTGTCATACATCTGGCTGCTAAGGCTAGTAGTGGGGTTGTAATGGTGTTGGGTGGTCCTCCTGTCATAACATCTGGCTGCTAATGCTAGTAGTGGGGTTGTAATGGTGTTGGACATTCCTCCTGTCATAACATCTGGCTGATAAGGCTAGTAGTGGGGTTGTAATGGTGTTGGACATTCCTCCTGTCATAATATCTGGCTGCTAAGGCTAGTAGTGGGGTTGTAATGGTGTTGGGGAGGTCCTCCTGTCATAACATCTGGTTGCTAAGGCTAGTAGTGGGGTTGTAATGGTGTTGGGCAGTCCTCCTGTCATAACATCTGGCTGTTAAGGCTAGTAGTGGGGTTGTAATGGTGTTGGGGAGGTCCTCCTGTCATAACATCTGTCTGCTAAGGCTAGTAGTGGGGTTGTAATGGTGTTGGGCAGTCCTCCTGTCATAACATCTGGCTGTTAAGGCTAGTAGTGGGGTTTTAATGGTGTTGGGCGGTCCTCCTGTCATAACATCTGGCTGCTAAGGCTAGTAGTGGGGTTTTAATGGTGTTGGGCGGTCCTCCTGTCATAACATCTGGCTGCTAAGGCTAGTAGTGGGGTTGTAATGGTGTGGGGCGGTCCTCCTGTCATAACATCTGGCTGCTAAGGCTAGTAGTGGGGTTGTAATGGTGTTGGGCGGTCCTCCTGTCATAACATCTGGCTGCTAAGGCTAGTAGTGGGGTTGTAATGGTGTTGGGCGGTCCTCCTGTCATAACATCTGGCTGCTAAGGCTAGTAGTGGGGTTGTAATGGTGTTGGGCAGTCCTCCTGTCATAACATCTGGCTGTTAAGGCTAGTAGTGGGGTTGTAATGGTGTTGGGCGGTCCTCCTGTCATAACATCTGGCTACTAAGGCTAGTAGTGGGGTTGTAATGGTGTTGGGCAGTCCTCCTGTCATAACATCTGGCTGATAAGGCTAGTAGTGGGGTTGTAATGGTGTTGGGCAGTCCTCCTGTCATAACATCTGGCTGCTAAGGCTAGTAGTGGGGTTGTAATGGTGTTGGGCGGTCCTCCTGTCATAACATCTGGCTGATGAGGCTAGTAGTGGGGTTGTAATGGTGTTGGGCGGTCCTCCTGTCATAACATCTGGCTGCTAAGGCTAGTAGTGGGGTTGTAATGGTGTTGGGCAGTCCTCCTGTCATAACATCTGGCTGTTAAGGCTAGTAGTGGGGTTGTAATGGTGTTGGGCGGTCCTCCTGTCATAACATCTGGCTACTAAGGCTAGTAGTGGGGTTGTAATGGTGTTGGGCAGTCCTCCTGTCATAACATCTGGCTGATAAGGCTAGTAGTGGGGTTGTAATGGTGTTGGGCAGTCCTCCTGTCATAACATCTGGCTGTTAAGGCTAGTAGTGGGGTTGTAATGGTGTTGGGCGGTCCTCCTGTCATAACATCTGGCTGCTAAGGCTAGTAGTGGGGTTGTAATGGTGTTGGGGGGGTCCTGCTGTCTTAACATCTGGCTGCTAAGGCTAGTAGTGGGGTTGTAATGGTGTTGGGTGGTCCTCCTGTCATAACATCTGGCTGCTAATGCTAGTAGTGGGGTTGTAATGGTGTTGGACATTCCTCCTGTCATAACATCTGGCTGATAAGGCTAGTAGTGGGGTTGTAATGGTGTTGGACATTCCTCCTGTCATAATATCTGGCTGCTAAGGCTAGTAGTGGGGTTGTAATGGTGTTGGGGAGGTCCTCCTGTCATAACATCTGGTTGCTAAGGCTAGTAGTGGGGTTGTAATGGTGTTGGGCAGTCCTCCTGTCATAACATCTGGCTGTTAAGGCTAGTAGTGGGGTTGTAATGGTGTTGGGCGGTCCTCCTGTCATAACATCTGGCTGCTAAGGCTAGTAGTGGGGTTGTAATGGTGTTGGGGGGGTCCTGCTGTCTTAACATCTGGCTGCTAAGGCTAGTAGTGGGGTTGTAATGGTGTTGGGTGGTCCTCCTGTCATAACATCTGGCTGATAAGGCTAGTAGTGGGGTTGTAATGGTGTTGGGCGGTCCTCCTGTCATAACATCTGGCTGCTAAGGCTAGTAGTGGGGTTGTAATGGTGTTGGGTGGTCCTCCTGTCATAACATCTGTCTGATAAGGCTAGTAGTGGGGTTGTAATGGTGTTGGACATTCCTCCTGTCATAACATCTGGCTGATAAGGCTAGTAGTGGGGTTGTAATGGTGTTGGGCGGTCCTCCTGTCATACATCTGGCTGCTAAGGCTAGTAGTGGGGTTGTAATGGTGTTGGGTGGTCCTCCTGTCATAACATCTGGCTGCTAATGCTAGTAGTGGGGTTGTAATGGTGTTGGACATTCCTCCTGTCATAACATCTGGCTGATAAGGCTAGTAGTGGGGTTGTAATGGTGTTGGACATTCCTCCTGTCATAATATCTGGCTGCTAAGGCTAGTAGTGGGGTTGTAATGGTGTTGGGGAGGTCCTCCTGTCATAACATCTGGTTGCTAAGGCTAGTAGTGGGGTTGTAATGGTGTTGGGCAGTCCTCCTGTCATAACATCTGGCTGTTAAGGCTAGTAGTGGGGTTGTAATGGTGTTGGGGAGGTCCTCCTGTCATAACATCTGTCTGCTAAGGCTAGTAGTGGGGTTGTAATGGTGTTGGGCAGTCCTCCTGTCATAACATCTGGCTGTTAAGGCTAGTAGTGGGGTTTTAATGGTGTTGGGCGGTCCTCCTGTCATAACATCTGGCTGCTAAGGCTAGTAGTGGGGTTGTAATGGTGTGGGGCGGTCCTCCTGTCATAACATCTGGCTGCTAAGGCTAGTAGTGGGGTTGTAATGGTGTTGGGCGGTCCTCCTGTCATAACATCTGGCTGCTAAGGCTAGTAGTGGGGTTGTAATGGTGTTGGGCGGTCCTCCTGTCATAACATCTGGCTGCTAAGGCTAGTAGTGGGGTTGTAATGGTGTTGGGCAGTCCTCCTGTCATAACATCTGGCTGTTAAGGCTAGTAGTGGGGTTGTAATGGTGTTGGGCGGTCCTCCTGTCATAACATCTGGCTACTAAGGCTAGTAGTGGGGTTGTAATGGTGTTGGGCAGTCCTCCTGTCATAACATCTGGCTGATAAGGCTAGTAGTGGGGTTGTAATGGTGTTGGGCAGTCCTCCTGTCATAACATCTGGCTGCTAAGGCTAGTAGTGGGGTTGTAATGGTGTTGGGCGGTCCTCCTGTCATAACATCTGGCTGATGAGGCTAGTAGTGGGGTTGTAATGGTGTTGGGCGGTCCTCCTGTCATAACATCTGGCTGCTAAGGCTAGTAGTGGGGTTGTAATGGTGTTGGGCAGTCCTCCTGTCATAACATCTGGCTGTTAAGGCTAGTAGTGGGGTTGTAATGGTGTTGGGCGGTCCTCCTGTCATAACATCTGGCTACTAAGGCTAGTAGTGGGGTTGTAATGGTGTTGGGCAGTCCTCCTGTCATAACATCTGGCTGATAAGGCTAGTAGTGGGGTTGTAATGGTGTTTGGCAGTCCTCCTGTCATAACATCTGGCTGTTAAGGCTAGTAGTGGGGTTGTAATGGTGTTGGGCGGTCCTCCTGTCATAACATCTGGCTGATAAGGCTAGTAGTGGGGTTGTAATGGTGTTGGGCAGTCCTCCTGTCATAACATTTGGCTGATAAGGCTAGTAGTGGGGTTGTAATGGTGTTGGGCAGTCCTCCTGTCATAACATCTGGCTGTTAAGGCTAGTAGTGGGGTTATAATGGTGTTGGGCGGTCCTCCTGTCATAACATCTGTCTGCTAAGGCTAGTAGTGGGGTTGTAATGGTGTTGGGGTCTTCCTCCTGTCATAACATCTGGCTGCTAAGGCTAGTAGTGGGGTTGTAATGGTGTGGGGCGGTCCTCCTGTCATAACATCTGGCTGCTAAGGCTAGTAGTGGGGTTGTAATGGTGTTGGGCAGTCCTCCTGTCATAACATCTGGCTGCTAAGGCTAGTAGTGGGGTTGTAATGGTGTTGGGCGGTCCTCCTGTCATAACATCTGGCTGCTAAGGCTAGTAGTGGGGTTGTAATGGTGTTGGGCGGTCCTCCTGTCATAACATCTGGCTACTAAGGCTAGTAGTGGGGTTGTAATGGTGTTGGGCGGTCCTCCTGTCATAACATCTGGCTACTAAGGCTAGTAGTGGGGTTGTAATGGTGTTCGGCGGTCCTCCTGTCATAACATCTGGCTGCTAAGGCTAGTAGTGGGGTTGTAATGGTGTTGGGGGGTCCTCCTGTCATAACATCTGGCTGCTAAGGCTAGTAGTGGGGTTGTAATGGTGTTGGGCGGTCCTCCTGTCATAACATCTGGCTACTAAGGCTAGTAGTGGGGTTGTAATGGTGTTGGGGGGGTCCTCCTGTCATAACATCTGGCTGCTAAGGCTAGTAGTGGGGTTGTAATGGTGTTGGACATTCCTCCTGTCATAACGTCTGGCTGCTAAGGCTAGTAGTGGGGTTGTAATGGTGTTGAGTGGTTCTCCTGTCATAACATCTGGCTGCTAAGGCTAGTAGTGGGGTTGTAATGGTGTTGGGGTCTTCCTCCTGTCATAACATCTGGCTGCTAAGGCTAGTAGTGGGGTTGTAATGGTGTTGGGTGGTCCTCCTTTCATAACATCTGGCTGATAAGGCTAGTAGTGGGGTTGTAATGGTGTTGGGTGGTCCTCCTTTCATAACATCTGGCTGATAAGGCTAGTAGTGGGGTTGTAATGGTGTTGGGTGGTCCTCCTGTCATAACATCTGGCTGATAAGGCTAGTAGTGGGGTTGTAATGGTGTTGGGCGGTCCTCCTGTCATAACATCTGGCTGCTAAGGCTAGTAGAGGGGTTGTAATGGTGTTGGGGTCTTCCTCCTGTCATAACATCTGGCTGCTAAGGCTAGTTGTGGGGTTGTAATGGTGTTGGGGTCTTCCTCCTGTCATAACATCTGGCTGCTAAGGCTAGTAGTGGGGTTGTAATGGTGTTGGGCGGTCCTCCTGTCATAACATCTGGCTACTAAGGCTAGTAGTGGGGTTGTAATGGTGTTGGGGGGGTCCTCCTGTCATAACATCTGGCTGCTAAGGCTAGTAGTGGGGTTGTAATGGTGTTGGGCGGTCCTCCTGTCATAACATCTGGCTGCTAAGGCTAGTAGTGGGGTTGTAATGGTGTTGGGGGGGTCCTCCTGTCATAACATCTGGCTGCTAAGGCTAGTAGTGGGGTTGTAATGGTGTTGTGCGGTCCTCCTGTCATAACATCTGGATGCTAAGGCTAGTAGTGGGGTTGTAATGGTGTTGGGCAGTCCTCCTGTCATAACATCTGGCTGATAAGGCTAGTAGTGGGGTTGTAATGGTGTTGGACATTCCTCCTGTCATAACGTCTGGCTGCTAAGGCTAGTAGTGGGGTTGTAATGGTGTTGGGTGGTTCTCCTGTCATAACATCTGGCTGCTAAGGCTAGTAGTGGGGTTGTAATGGTGTTGGGGTCTTCCTCCTGTCATAACATCTGGCTGCTAAGGCTAGTAGTGGGGTTGTAATGGTGTTGGGTGGTTCTCCTGTAATAACATCTGGCTGCTAAGGCTAGTAGTGGGGTTGTAATGGTGTTGGGTGGTCCTCCTTTCATAACATCTGGCTGATAAGGCTAGTAGTGGGGTTGTAATGGTGTTGGGTGGTCCTCCTGTCATAACATCTGGCTGATAAGGCTAGTAGTGGGGTTGTAATGGTGTTGGGCGGTCCTCCTGTCATACCATCTAGCTGATAAGGCTAGTAGTGGGGTTGTAATGGTGTTGGGTGGTCCTCCTGTCATACATCTGGCTGCTAAGGCTAGTAGTGGGGTTGTAATGGTGTTGGGCAGTCCTCCTGTAATAACATCTGGCTGCTAAGGCTAGTAGTGGGGTTGTAATGGTGTTGGGCGGTCCTCCTGTCATAACATCTGGCTGCTAAGGCTAGTAGTGGGGTTGTAATGGTGTTGGGCAGTCCTCCTGTTATAACATCTGGCTACTAAGGCTAATAGTGGGGTTGTAATGGTGTTGGGCAGTCCTCCTGTCATAACATCTGGCTGCTAAGGCTAGTAGTGGGGTTGTAATGGTGTTGGGGTCTTCCTCCTGTCATAACATCTGGCTGCTAAGGCTAGTAGTGGGGTTGTAATGGTGTTGGGTGGTCCTCCTGTCATAACATCTGGCTGATAAGGCTAGTAGTGGGGTTGTAATGGTGTTGGACATTCCTCCTGTCATAACGTCTGGCTGCTAAGGCTAGTAGTGGGGTTGTAATGGTGTTGGGTGGTTCTTCTGTCATAACATCTGGCTGCTAAGGCTAGTAGTGGGGTTGTAATGGTGTTGGGGTCTTCCTCCTGTCATAACATCTGGCTGCTAAGGCTAGTAGTGTGGTTGTAATGGTGTTGGGTGGTTCTCCTGTAATAACATCTGGCTGCTAAGGCTAGTAGTGGGGTTGTAATGGTGTTGGGTGGTCCTCCTTTCATAACATCTGGCTGATAAGGCTAGTAGTGGGGTTGTAATGGTGTTGGGTGGTCCTCCTGTCATAACATCTGGCTGATAAGGCTAGTAGTGGGGTTGTAATGGTGTTGGGCGGTCCTCCTGTCATAACATCTGGCTGCTAAGGCTAGTAGTGGGGTTGTAATGGTGTTGGGGTCTTCCTCCTGTCATAACATCTGGCTGCTAAGGCTAGTAGTGGGGTTGTAATGGTGTTGGGCGGTCCTCCTGTCATAACATCTGGCTGCTAAGGCTAGTAGTGGGGTTGTAATGGTGTTGGGTGGTCCTCCTGTCATAACATCTGGCTGATAAGGCTAGTAGTGGGGTTGTAATGGTGTTGGGCAGTCCTCCTGTCATAACATCTGGCTGCTAAGGCTAGTAGTGGGGTTGTAATGGTGTTGGGTGGTCCTCCTGTCATAACATCTGGCTGATAAGTCTAGTAGTGGGGTTGTAATGGTGTTGGGCGGTCCTCCTGTCATAACATCTGGCTGATAAGGCTAGTAGTGGGGTTGTAATGGTGTTGGGCGGTCCTCCTGTCATAACATCTGACTGATAAGGCTAGTAGTGGGGTTGTAATGGTGTTGGGCGGTCCTCCTGTCATAACATCTGACTGATAAGGCTAGTAGTGGGGTTGTAATGGTGTTGGGTGGTCCTCCTGTCATAACATCTGGCTGATAAGGCTAGTAGTGGGGTTGTAATGGTGTGGGGCGGTCCTCCTGTCATAACATCTGGCTGATAAGGCTAGTAGTGGGGTTGTAATGGTGTTGGGCGGTCCTCCTGTCATAACATCTGGCTGATAAGGCTAGTAGTGGGGTTGTAATGGTGTTGGGCAGTCCTCCTGTTATAACATCTGGCTACTAAGGCTAATAGTGGGGTTGTAATGGTGTTGGGCAGTCCTCCTGTCATAACATCTGGCTGCTAAGGCTAGTAGTGGGGTTGTAATGGTGTTGGGGTCTTCCTCCTGTCATAACATCTGGCTGCTAAGGCTAGTAGTGGGGTTGTAATGGTGTTGGGTGGTCCTCCTGTCATAACATCTGGCTGCTAAGGCTAGTAGTGGGGTTGTACTGGTGTTGGGTGGTCCTCCTGTCATAACATCTGGCTGCTAAGGCTAGTAGTGGGGTTGTAATGGTGTTGGGCGGTCCTCCTGTCATAACATCTGGCTGCTAAGGCTAGTAGTGGGGTTGTAATGGTGTTGGGCAGTCCTCCTGTCATAACATCTGGCTGCTAAGGCTAGTAGTGGGGTTGTAATGGTGTTGGGCAGTCCTCCTGTCATAACATCTGGCTGATAAGGCTAGTAGTGGGGTTGTAATGGTGTTGGGTGGTCCTCCTGTCATAACATCTGGCTGCTAAGGCTAGTAGTGGGGTTGTAATGGTGTTGGGGTCTTCCTCCTGTCATAACATCTGGCTGCTAAGGCTAGTAGTGGGGTTGTAATGGTGTTGGGGGGTCCTCCTGTCATAACATCTGGCTGCTAAGGCTATTAGTGCGGTTGTACTGGTGTTGGGGTGGTCCTCCTGTCATAACATCTGGCTGCTAATGCTAGTAGTGGGGTTGTAATGGTGTTGGGCGGTCCTCCTGTCATAACATCTGGCTGCTAAGGCTAGTAGTGGGGTTGTAATGGTGTTGGGCGGTCCTCCTGTCATAACATCTGGCTGATAAGGCTAGTAGTGGGGTTGTAATGGTGTTGGGCGGTCCTCCTGTCATAACATCGGGCTGCTAAGGCTAGTAGTGGGGTTGTAATGGTGTTGGGGTCTTCCTCCTGTCATAACATCTGGCTGCTAAGGCTAGTAGTGGGGTTGTAATGGTGTTGGGGTCTTCCTCCTGTCATAACATCTGGCTGCTAAGGCTAGTAGTGGGGTTGTAATGGTGTTGGGCAGTCCTCCTGTCATAACATCTGTCTGCTAAGGCTAGTAGTGGGGTTGTAATGGTGTTGGGTGGTCCTCCTGTCATACATCTGGCTGCTAAGGCTAGTAGTGGGGTTGTAATGGTGTTGGGCAGTCCTCCTGTCATAACATCTGGCTGCTAAGGCTAGTATTGGGGTTGTAATGGTGTTGGGCATTCCTCCTGTCATAACATCTGGCTGCTAAGGCTAGTAGTGGGGTTGTAATGGTGTTGGGTGGTCCTCCTGTCATAACATCTGGCTGATAAGGCTAGTAGTGGGGTTGTAATGGTGTTGGGCAGTCCTCCTGTCATAACATCTGGCTGCTAAGGCTAGTAGTGGGGTTGTAATGGTGTTGGGTGGTCCTCCTGTCATAACATCTGACTGATAAGGCTAGTAGTGGGGTTGTAATGGTGTTGGGTGGTCCTCCTGTCATAACATCTGGCTGTTAAGGCTAGTAGTGGGGTTGTAATGGTGTGGGGCGGTCCTCCTGTCATAACATCTGGCTGATAAGGCTAGTAGTGGGGTTGTAATGGTGTTGGGCAGTCCTCCTGTCATAACATCTGACTGATAAGGCTAGTAGTGGGGTTGTAATGGTGTTGGGTGGTCCTCCTGTCATAACATCTGGCTGATAAGGCTAGTAGTGGGGTTGTAATGGTGTGGGGCGGTCCTCCTGTCATAACATCTGGCTGATAAGGCTAGTAGTGGGGTTGTAATGGTGTTGGGCGGTCCTCCTGTCATAACATCTGGCTGATAAGGCTAGTAGTGGGGTTGTAATGGTGTTGGGCAGTCCTCCTGTCATAACATCTGGCTACTAAGGCTAATAGTGGGGTTGTAATGGTGTTGGGTGGTCCTCCTGTCATAACATCTGGCTGCTAAGGCTAGTAGTGGGGTTGTAATGGTGTTGGGGTCTTCCTCCTGTCATAACATCTGGCTGCTAAGGCTAGTAGTGGGGTTGTATTGGTGTTCGGGGGTCCTCCTGTCATAACATCTGGCTGCTAAGGCTATTAGTGCGGTTGTACTGGTGTTGGGGTGGTCCTCCTGTCATAACATCTGGCTGCTAATGCTAGTAGTGGGGTTGTAATGGTGTTGGGCGGTCCTCCTGTCATAACATCTGGCTGATAAGGCTAGTAGTGGGGTTGTAATGGTGTTGGGCGGTCCTCCTGTCATAACATCGGGCTGCTAAGGCTAGTAGTGGGGTTGTAATGGTGTTGGGGTCTTCCTCCTGTCATAACATCTGGCTGCTAAGGCTAGTAGTGGGGTTGTAATGGTGTTGGGGTCTTCCTCCTGTCATAACATCTGGCTGCTAAGGCTAGTAGTGGGGTTGTAATGGTGTTGGGCAGTCCTCCTGTCATAACATCTGGCTGCTAAGGCTAGTATTGGGGTTTTAATGGTGTTGGGCAGTCCTCCTGTCATAACATCTGGCTGCTAAGGCTAGTAGTGGGGTTGTAATGGTGTTGGGTGGTCCTCCTGTCATAACATCTGGCTGATATGGCTAGTAGTGGGGTTGTAATGGTGTTGGGCAGTCCTCCTGTCATAACATCTGGCTGCTAAGGCTAGTAGTGGGGTTGTAATGGTGTTGGGTGGTCCTCCTGTCATAACATCTGGCTGATAAGGCTAGTAGTGGGGTTGTAATGGTGTTGGGCTGTCCTCCTGTCATAACATCTGGCTGATAAGGCTAGTAGTGGGGTTGTAATGGTGTTGGGCGGTCCTCCTGTCATACATCTGGCTGCTAAGGCTAGTAGTGGGGTTGTAATGGTGTTGGGTGGTCCTCCTGTCATAACATCTGGCTGCTAAGGCTAGTAGTGGGGTTGTAATGGTGTTGGGCGGTCCTCCTGTCATAACATCTGGCTGCTAAGGCTAGTAGTGGGGTTGTAATGGTGTTGGGCAGTCCTCCTGTCATAATATCTGGCTGCTAAGGCTAGTAGTGGGGTTGTAATGGTGTTGGGCAGTCATCCTGTCATAACATCTGGCTGATAAGGCTAGTAGTGGGGTTGTAATGGTGTTGGGTGGTCCTCCTGTCATAACATCTGGCTGCTAAGGCTAGTAGTGGGGTTGTAATGGTGTTGGGGTCTTCCTCCTGTCATAACATCTGGCTGCTAAGGCTAGTAGTGGGGTTGTAATGGTGTTGGGGGGTCCTCCTGTCATAACATCTGGCTGCTAAGGCTATTAGTCGGGTTGTACTGGTGTTGGGGTGGTCCTCCTGTCATAACATCTGGCTGCTAAGGCTAGTAGTGGGGTTGTAATGGTGTTGGGCAGTCCTCCTGTCATACATCTGGCTGCTAAGGCTAGTAGTGGGGTTGTAATGGTGTTGGGCAGTCCTTCTGTCATAACATCTGGCTGCTAAGGCTAGTAGTGGGGTTGTAATGGTGTTGGGCGGTCCTCCTGTCATAACATCTGGCTGCTAAGGCTAGTAGTGGGGTTGTAATGGTGTTGGGTGGTCCTCCTGTCATAACATCTGGCTATAGCGATAGAAGCCTCTGTGTGAATGTAGACTTAGATTCTGACTGGGAGATGGTGATGATTATCCTCATAAGGCATTGTTTGGATTGTATTGTGCATAGTGTGTTAGTGTATAGTGTGTTAGTGTATAGTGTGTTAGTGTATAGTGTGTTAGTGTGTTAGTGTAAAGTGTGTTAGTGTATAGTGTGTTAGTGTGTTAGTGTATAGTGTGTTAGTGTATAGTGTGTTAGTGTGTTAGTGTATAGTGTGTTAGTGTGTTAGTGTATAGTGTGTTAGTGTATAGTGTGTTAGTGTATAGTGTGTTAGTGTATAGTGTGTTAGTGTATAGTGTGTTAGTGTGTTAGTGTATAGTGTGTTAGTGTATAGTGTGTTAGTGTATAGTGTGTTAGTGTATAGTGTGTTAGTGTATAGTTTTTTAGTGTATAGTGTGTTAGTTTGTAGTGTGTTAGTGTGTTAGTGTATAGTGTGTTAGTGTGTTAGTATATAGTGTGTTAGTGTGTAGTGTGTTAGTGTACAGTGTGTTAGTGTGTAGTGTGTTAGTGTGTTAGTGTATAGTGTGTTAGTGTATAGTGTGTTAGTGTGTAGTGTGTTAGTGTGTAGTGTGTTAGTGTGTAGTGTGTTAGTGTATAGTGTGTTAGTGTATAGTGTGTTAGTGTATAGTGTGTAGTGTGTAGTATGTTAGTATATAGTGTGTTAGTGTATAGTGTGTAGTGTGTTAGTGTATAGTGTGTTAGTGTATAGTGTATTTGTGCATAGTGGGTTTGTGTATAATGTGTAAGTGTGTTAGTGTGTAGTGTGTTAGTGTATAGTGTGTTAGTGTATAGTGTGTTAGTGTATAGTGTGTAGTGTGTTATTGTGTTAGTGTATAGTGTGTTAGTGTGTTAGTGTGTTTGTGTATAGTGGGTTAGTGTATAGTGTGTAGTGTGTTAGTGTGTTAGTGTATAGTGTGTTTGTGTATAGTGTGTTAGTGTATAGTGTGTAGTGTGTTAGTGTGTAGTGTGTTAGTGTATAGTGTGTTTGTGTATAGTGTGTAGTGTGTTAGTGTGTTAGTGTGTAGTGTGTTAGTGTATAGTGTGTTAGTGTATAGTGTGTTAGTGTATAGTGTGTAGTGTGTTAGTGTATAGTGTGTTAGTGTATGGTTTGTTTGTGTATAGTGTGTTAGTGTTTAGTGTGTTAGTGTATAGTGTGTTAGTGTGTAGTGTGTAGTGTGTAGTGTGTTAGTGTATAGTGTGTTAGTGTATAGTGTGTAGTGTGTTAGTGTATAGTGTGTTAGTGTATAGTGTATTTGTGCATAGTGGGTTAGTGTATAGTGTGTTAGTGTGTAGTGTGTAGTGTGTTAGTGTATAGTGTGTTAGTGTATAGTGTGTTTGTGTATAGTGTGTTAGTGTGTTAGTGTATAGTGTATAGTGTGTTAGTGTGTAGTGTGTTAGTGTATAGTTTGTTAGTGTATAGTGTGTTAGTGTGTAGTGTGTTAGTGTATAGTGTGTTAGTGTATAGTGTGTTAGTGTATAGTGTGTAGTTTGTTAGTGTATAGTGTGTTAGTGTGTTAGTGTGTTTGTGTATAGTGGGTTAGTGTATAGTGTGTAGTGTGTTAGTGTGTTAGTGTATAGTGTGTTTGTGTATAGTGTGTTAGTGTGTTAGTGTATAGTGTATAGTGTGTTAGTGTGTAGTGTGTTAGTGTATAGTTTGTTAGTGTATACTGTGTTAGTGTGTAGTGTGTTAGTGTATAGTGTGTTAGTGTATAGTGTGTTAGTGTGTAGTGTGTATTGTGTTAGTGTGTAGTGTGTTAGTGTGTAGTGTGTTAGTGTATAGTGTGTTTGTGTATAGTGTGTAGTGTGTTAGTGTGTTAGTGTGTAGTGTGTTAGTGTATAGTGTGTTAGTGTATAGTGTGTTAGTGTATAGTGTGTAGTGTGTTAGTGTATAGTGTGTTAGTGTATAGTGTGTTTGTGTATAGTGTGTTAGTGTTTAGTGTGTTAGTGTATAGTGTGTTAGTGTGTAGTGTGTAGTGTGTAGTGTGTTAGTGTATAGTGTGTTAGTGTATAGTGTGTAGTGTGTTAGTGTATAGTGTGTTAGTGTATAGTGTGTTAGTGTATAGTGTGTTAGTGTATAGTGTGTAGTGTGTTAGTGTGTTAGTGTATAGTGTGTTAGTGTGTTAGTGTGTTTGTGTATAGTGGGTTAGTGTATAGTGTGTAGTGTGTTAGTGTGTTAGGGTATAGTGTGTTTGTGTATAGTGTGTTAGTGTATAGTGTGTAGTGTGTTAGTGTGTAGTGTGTTAGTGTATAGTGTGTTTGTGTATAGTGTAGTGTGTTAGTGTGTTAGTGTATAGTGTGTTAGTGTATAGTGTGTTAGTGTGTTAGTGTATAGTGTGTTAGTGTGTTAGTGTATAGTGTGTTAGTGTTTAGTGTGTTAGTGTATAGTGTGTTAGTGTATAGTGTGTGAGTGTATAGGGTGTAATGTGTTAGTGTATAGTGTGTTAGTGTATAGTGTGTTTGTGTATAGTGTGTTAGTGTTTAGAGTGTTAGTGTATAGTGTGTTAGTGTGTAGTGTGTAGTGTGTAGTGTGTTAGTGTATAGTGTGTTAGTGTATAGTGTGTAGTGTGTTAGTGTATAGTGTGTTAGTGTATAGTGTATTTGTGCATAGTGGGTTAGTGTATAGTGTGTTAGTGTGCTAGTGTGTAGTGTGTTAGTGTATAGTGTGTTAGTGTATAGTGTGTTAGTGTATAGTGTGTAGTGTGTTAGTGTGTTAGTGTATAGTGTGTTAGTGTGTTAGTGTGTTTGTGTATAGTGGGTTAGTGTATAGTTTGTAGTGTGTTAGTGTGTTAGTGTATAGTGTGTTAGTGTGTTAGTGTATAGTGTGTTAGTGTGTAGTGTGTTAGTGTATAGTGTGTTAGTGTGTAGTGTTTTAGTGTGTTAGTGTATAGTGTGTTAGTGTATAGTGTGTTAGTGTGTCGTGTGTTAGTGTGTAGTGTGTTAGTGTGTAGTGTGTTAGTGTATAGTGTGTTAGTGTATAGTGTGTTAGTGTATAGTGTGTTAGTGTATAGTGTGTTAGTGTATAGTGTGTTAGTGTGTTAGTGTATAGTGTATAGTGTGTTAGTGTGTAGTGTGTTAGTGTATAGTTTGTTAGTGTATAGTGTGTTAGTGTGTAGTGTGTTAGTGTATAGTGTGTTAGTGTATAGTGCGTTAGTGTATAGTGTGTAGTGTGTTAGTGTGTTAGTGTATAGTGTGTTAGTGTGTTAGTGTGTTTGTGTATAGTGGGTTAGTGTATAGTGTGTAGTGTGTTAGTGTGTTAGTGTATGGTGTGTTTGTGTATAGTGTGTTAGTGTATAGTGTGTAGTGTGTTAGTGTGTAGTGTGTTAGTGTATTGTGTGTTTGTGTATAGTGTGTAGTGTGTTAGTGTGTTAGTGTGTAGTGTGTTAGTGTATAGTGTGTTAGTGTATAGTGTGTTAGTGTATAGTGTGTAGTGTGTTAGTGTGTAGTGTGTTAGTGTATAGTGTGTTTGTGTATAGTGTGTAGTGTGTTAGTGTGTTAGTGTGTAGTGTGTTAGTGTATAGTGTGTTAGTGTATAGTGTGTTAGTGTATAGTGTGTAGTTTGTTAGTGTGTTAGTGTATAGTGTGTAGTGTGTTAGTGTATAGTGTGTTAGTGTATAGTGTGTAGTGTGTAGTGTGTTAGTGTGTTAGTGTGTTAGTGTATAGTGTGTTAGTGTATAGTGTGTTAGTGTATAGTGTGTAGTGTGTTAGTGTGTTAGTGTATAGTGTGTAGTGTGTTAGTGTATAGTGTGTTAGTGTATAGTGTGTAGTGTGTAGTGTGTTAGTGTGTTAGTGTATAGTGTGTTAGTGTATAGTGTGTTAGTGTGTAGTGTGTAGTGTGTTAGTGTATAGTGTGTTAGTGTATAGTGTGTAGTGTGTTAGTGTATAGTGTGTTAGTGTATAGTGTATTTGTGCACAGTGGGTTAGTGTATAGTGTGTAAGTGTGTTAGTATGTAGTGTGTTAGTGTATAGTGTGTTAGTGTATAGTGTGTTAGTGTATAGTGTGTAGTTTGTTATTGTGTTAGTGTATAGTGTGTTAGTGTGTTAGTGTGTTTGTGTTTAGTGGGTTAGTGTATAGTGTGTAGTGTGTTAGTGTGTTAGTGTATAGTGTGTTTGTGTATAGTGTGTTAGTGTATAGTGTGTAGTGTGTTAGTGTGTAGTGTGTTAGTGTATAGTGTGTTTGTGTATAGTGTGTAGTGTGTTAGTGTGTTAGTGTGTAGTGTGTTATTTTATAGTGTGTTAGTGTATAGTGTGTTAGTGTATAGTGTGTAGTGTGTTAGTGTATAGTGTGTTAGTGTATGGTGTGTTTGTGTATAGTGTGTTAGTGTTTAGTGTGTTAGTGTATAGTGTGTTAGTGTGTAGTGTGTAGTGTGTAGTGTGTTAGTGTTTAGTGTGTTAGTGTATAGTGTGTAGTGTGTTAGTGTATAGTGTGTTAGTGTATAGTGTGTTCGTGTATAGTGTGTTAGTGTATAGTGTGTTAGTGTATAGTGTGTTAGTGTATAGTGTGTTAGTGTATAGTGTGTTAGTGTATAGTGTATAGTGTATAGTGTGTTAGTGTGTAGTGTGTTAGTGTATAGTTTGTTAGTGTATACTGTGTTAGTGTGTAGTGTGTTAGTGTATAGTGTGTTAGTGTATAGTGTGTTAGTGTGTAGTGTGTATTGTGTTAGTGTGTAGTGTGTTAGTGTATAGTGTGTTAGTGTGTTAGTGTGTAGTGTGTTAGTGTATAGTGTGTTAGTGTATAGTGTGTAGCTTGTTAGTGTATAGTGTGTTAGTGTGTTAGTGTGTTTGTGTATAGTGGCTTAGTGTATAGTGTGTATTGTGTTAGTGTGTTAGTTTATAGTGTGTTTGTGTATAGTGTGTTAGTGTATAGTGTGTAGTGTGTTAGTGTGTAGTGTGTTAGTGTATAGCGTGTTTGTGTATAGTGTGTAGTGTGTTAGTGTATAGTGTGTTAGTGTATAGTGTGTTAGTGTGTAGTGTGTAGTGTGTTAGTGTATAGTGTGTTAGTGTATAGTGTGTTCGTGTATAGTGTGTTAGTGTATAGTGTGTTAGTGTATAGTGTGTTAGTGTGTTAGTGTGTTTGTGTATAGTGGCTTAGTGTATAGTGTGTATTGTGTTAGTGTGTTAGTTTATAGTGTGTTTGTGTATAGTGTGTTAGTGTATAGTGTGTAGTGTGTTAGTGTGTAGTGTGTTAGTGTATAGTGTGTTTGTGTATAGTGTGTTGTGTGTTAGTGTGTTAGTGTGTAGTGTGTTAGTGTATAGTGTGTTAGTGTATAGTGTGTTAGTGTATAGTGTGTAGTGTGTTAGTGTATAGTGTGTTAGTGTATAGTGTGTTTGTGTATAGTGTGTTAGTGTTTAGTGTGTTAGTGTATAGTGTGCTAGTGTGTAGTTTGTAGTGTGTAGTGTGTTAGTGTATAGTGTGTTAGTGTATAGTGTGTAGTGTGTTAGTGTATAGTGTGTTAGTGTATAGTGTATTTGTGCATAGTGGGTTAGTGTATAGTGTGTTAGTGTGTTAGTGTGTAGTGTGTTAGTGTATAGTGTGTTAGTGTATAGTGTGTTAGTGTATAGTGTGTAGTGTGTTAGTGTGTTAGTAAATAGTGTGTTAGTGTGTTAGTGTGTTTGTGTATAGTGGGTTAGTGTATAGTGTGTAGTGTGTTAGTGTGTTAGTGTATAGTGTGTTTGTGAATAGTGTGTTAGTGTATAGTGTGTAGTGTGTTAGTGTGTAGTGTGTTAGTGTATAGTGTGTTTGTGTATAGTGTAGTGTGCTAGTGTGTTAGTGTATAGTGTGTTAGTGTATAGTGTGTTAGTGTGTTAGTGTATAGTGTGTTAGCGTGTTAGTGTATAGTGTGTTAGTGTATAGTTTGTTAGTGTATAGTGTGTTAGTGTATAGTGTGTTAGTGTATAGTGTGTAGTGTGTTAGTGTATAGTGTGTTAGTGTATAGTGTGTTTGTGTATAGTGTGTTAGTGTTTAGTGTGTTAGTGTATAGTGTGTTAGTGTGTAGTGTGTAGTGTGTAGTGTGTTAGTGTATAGTGTGTTAGTGTGTTAGTGTGTTTGTGTATAGTGGGTTAGTGTATAGTGTGTAGTGTGTTAGTGTGTTAGTGTATAGTGTGTTTGTGTATAGTGTGTTAGTGTATAGTGTGTAGTGTGTTAGTGTGTAGTGTGTTAGTGTATAGTGTGTTTGTGTAAAGTGTAGTGTGTTAGTGTGTTAGTGTATAGTGTGTTAGTGTATAGTGTGTTAGTGTGTTAGTGTATAGTGTGTTAGTGTGTTAGTCTATAGTGTGTTAGTGTATAGTTTGTTAGTGTGTTAGTGTGTTAGTGTATAGTGTGTTAGTGTGTTAGTGTATATTGTGTTAGTGTGTTAGTGTATAGTGTGTTAGTGTGTTAGTGTATAGTGTGTTAGTGTATAGTGTGTTAGTGTGTTAGTGTATAGTGTGTTAGTGTATAGTGTGTTAGTGTATAGTGTGTTAGTGTGTTAGTGTATAGTGTGTTAGTGTATAGTGTGTTAGTGTATAGTGTGTTAGTGTATAGTGTGTTAGTGTGTTAGTGTATAGTGTGTTAGTGTATAGTGTGTTAGTGTGTAGTGTGTTAGTGTATAGTGTGTTAGTGTATAGTGTGTTAGTGTGTTAGTGTATAGTGTATAGTGTGTTAGTGTGTAGTGTGTTAGTGTATAGTTTGTTAGTGTATAGTGTGTTAGTGTGTAGTGTGTTAGTGTATAGTGTGTTAGTGTATAGTGTGTTAGTGTGTAGTGTGTAGTGTGTTAGTGTGTAGTGTGTTAGTGTATAGTGTGTTAGTGTGTTAGTGTGTAGTGTGTTAGTGTATAGTGTGTTAGTGTATAGTATGTTAGTGTATAGTGTATAGTGTGTTAGTGTGTTAGTGTATAGTGTGTTAGTGTGTTAGTGTATAGTGTGTTTGTGTATAGTGTGTTAGTGTATAGTGTGTAGTGTGTTAGTGTGTAGTGTGTTAGTGTATAGTGTGTTAGTGTGTTAGTGTGTAGTGTGTTAGTGTATAGTGTGTTAGTGTATAGTGTGTTAGTGTTAGTGTATAGTGTGTTAGTGTATAGTGTGTAGTGTGTTAGTGTATAGTGTGTTAGTGTATAGTGTATTTGTGCATAGTGGGTCAGTGTATAGTGTGTAAGTGTGTTAGTGTGTAGTGTGTTAGTGTATAGTGTGTTTGTGTATAGTGTGTTAGTGTGTAGTGTGTTAGTGTATAGTGTGTTAGTGTATAGTGTGTAGTGTGTTAGTGTATAGTGTGTTAGTGTACAGTGTATTTGTGCATAGTGGGTCAGTGTATAGTGTGTAAGTGTGTTAGTGTGTAGTGTGTTAGTGTATAGTGTGTTAGTGTGTAGTGTGTTTGTGTATAGTGTGTTAGTGTATAGTGTGTTAGTGTGTAGTGTGTTAGTGTATAGTGTGTTAGTGTATAGTGTGTAGTGTGTTAGTGTATAGTGTGTTAGTGTACAGTGTATTTGTGCATAGTGGGTTAGTGTATAGTGTGTTAGTGTGTTAGTGTGTAGTGTGTTAGTGTATAGTGTGTTAGTGTATAGTGTGTAGTGTGTAGTGTGTTTGTGTATAGTGTGTAGTGTGTTAGTGTGTTAGTGTGTAGTGTGTTAGTGTATAGTGTGTTAGTGTATAGTGTGTTAGTGTATAGTGTGTAGTGTGTTAGTGTATAGTGTGTTAGTGTATAGTGTGTTTGTGTATAGTGTTAGTGTTTAGTGTGTTAGTGTATAGTGTGTTAGTGTGTAGTGTGTAGTGTGTAGTGTGTTAGTGTATAGTGTGTTAGTGTATAGTGTGTTAGTGTGTAGTGTGTAGTGTGTAGTGTGTTAGTGTATAGTGTGTTAGTGTATAGTGTGTTAGTGTATAGTGTGTTAGTGTATAGTGTGTTAGTGTATAGCGTGTTATTGTATAGTGTGTTAGTACATACCACCCTTACATTTAGGATTTGATAGCTGTGTGTGCGTGATTGTGTGTGTGTGTGTGTGTGTGTGTGTGTGTGTTATGGTCTTCATGCCCTAGTCTCTTTTAATGGGCTATACTGTAGCTACCATCCTGTTGTCATTCAATCAGGCATCTGATGATCCTCTAAGCTATACTCTACCTGTTGGAAGTCAGGTAGGTCGTTATGTGCAAATTAGAGGTTGTTAAATTTCAGGAACTTTCCCAAAATCCAACCAGGAATCCTGGAAAATCTGGGAATTTTGGGGAATGTATCGGAATTTTGCAGCCCTGGTGCAAAATATGTGCCAAAACCTTCCTGGTCCACAAGGCGAGCTTTCAATGTTTCTTATTTATCTGGAAAAGAAAGTAGAACGAGTGGCCATGAGAAAGATACTACTTGAAATCTAATTTAGTCTGTACAATCTGGTTTTGCACAATGTTGTTTACGATCAGGCCCATGCCAGCTTTTCATATTTAAACGAGCAAAGGTTTAATTACCAAATGATGACAGTGTCATATGGTGCCATGATGGCACAGGGTGCCTAATGAACGCAGAGAAGAGAGGGATGCGTGAGAGAGAGAGAGAAACAGGGGATGAGTGGAACGAGTGCACGATGCCACAACACTGAGTGACAGTGGGACACACAGAACCAAAAACAAAACAAAAAAAACCCAGAGACACAGAGACATTATAATATCTGTAATTTGCAATTCACTAATGTTCAATGGTTGCTCATGGATTAAGAATGTTAAACTATTGTGTAGCAGATGGAGGGAGTGAGGAAGGGAGAGAGAGAGAGATGGAGAGAGGGCTGGAGGGAGGAAAGAGGGAGGGAGAGAGAGAAAGATTGAGGGAGAGAGGGAGGGAAGGAGGGAGGGAGGGAGGGAGAGAGAATGAGGGAGAGAGGGGAGATGGATAGAGGGAAGGAGAATAAGGGAGGGTGGGAGAGAGAGATGGAGGGAGGGAGGGGTGAGAATGAGGGAGGGAGGGGAGATGGATAGAGGGAAGGAGAATAAGGGAGGGAGGGAGAGAGAGAG